>NC_057805.1:389337854-389338840 GCF_018294505.1 Triticum aestivum
TGCGCCGGTGGGGCGACGGGAGGGGCCAGCTCCGCGAGGGGGGTGGCGGCGACGTCGAGGCGGCGATGGGGCGATGGGATCGGGGGGTTGCCCCGATCCAGATCGGGGAAGGATGAGAGGGAGGAGTGGGACGAGGGGGAGGGAGTGGGTGCGAGTGGGGCTAGGGTTTCTATCGGGGTGAGGGGATAAGGGAGCGCCGGCTGGGCCGGTTCGGTGGGCCGTGGCCCAGGAGCGGCAGGGGGCCTCTCTCACTTTTCTTCCTTTTTTTTAAAAGACTTTTCTGTTTTCTTATTTTTATTATTTTATTTCTTTACGGTTTCCATCTCAACTTCCTTTTATTTTAGTTTTATAAAATGCCAAATGAGCACCTAAATTAGTATTACTAATTAGTCCACTGCCACAATTATTTTGGCACATTATTAAATTAGTTATATTATTATAACTTTATAAAAGGCATTAAATTAATTGTTTTTGCTGCTGTTTTAATTACTTTAGAGCCCTAAAACATTTTATCAAAGTTTGGTCTCTCCACCAATATATCCTATGAATTATTTGCCACAATAAGAACATTTTAGTTTTTATGTTTGAAAACATTTACTGTTTGCCTATATTTTAAATTTGAATTTGAATCGTTTTGAACTAACGCGAGTTTATCAACAGTAACCGTGGTGACGTGGCATCTTTAACAGAGGTTTACTGTAGCCTAATTATCCGGGCGTTACACCCCACCTCCCAGGCCGTGGCCTTGAGGTGCTGTTGAAGGATGAGCTCATCCAACAAGGTGAGGATCTCCTCTGATTTTGTGCCAAAGTTTCATTATGATCCACTATACGATGAATTGCTATGAGCTGGTTCTGCTGCTGCTATGTGATGCATTGCTATGAGATGCTCCTGCTGCTGCTATATGATGAATTGCTATGAGCTGCTGCTGCTATATGATGAACTGCTATGAGCTGCTGCTGCTATATGATGAATTGCTATGAGCT
>NC_057805.1:389339002-389343160 GCF_018294505.1 Triticum aestivum
GCTCCTGCTGCTGCCGTATGATGAATTGCTATGAGCTGCTCTTGCTGATGCTATATGATGAATTACTACGAGCTGCTCCTGCTGCTGCTATATGATGATTTGCTATGAGCTGCTCCTGCTGCTGCTTATGATGAATTGCTATGAGCTGCTCCTGCTGCTGCTATATGATGAATTGCTATGAGCTGCTGCTAGTATATGATGAATTGCACACTGCTGCTGCTGTATGATGAGTTGCTATGAGCTGCTGCTGCTATATGATGCTTTCAGGTGGTGCTGCTATATGATAATAACCAGCCACTTGGACCATCGAATTTCAATAAATAATTGGTCTTCATTTAAATGTGGGTCATGCGTTTTTCGTTTAAATTAGGCAATGGGATCTCTATGGAAAACATTGACCAAAGTAGATTGTGCCAAGTAGATGGTATCTTTGTATTTGCATTTTGAGCAAATAGTGATGATCTGTTTTCCTATCATATTAATTACTGCACTGGGTTCAATTTGTGATGTTTGCAAGTCAAATTAATTTTCATATGGGCAGCAAAATGAAAAAATATAATGAAATCTAGACTTTTCAGTGATCATACCAAAGATAAGCTGAAAACGCAATGAAAAGAACTGGTTGACTTATTACATGGAGCTTATATTCACAGGTGCTTATTTCTTAGGATAACTCGTAATAACTGTCCCTAAGAAACTTGGCCAATAGAACTGACATACAAATAACATGTCACGATGATTGCAATGGAGGAGTGACGTACCATAGCACACTGTATAGGCTCACCGCTGGCTCTCCTTTTTTGCGATGTTCCATGAAATTGCCACATACATCTTGTACTTTTTCATTGTGTAACCCTATCTGCAAGTTGACACGGCTAATTTCAGACATCTCTACATGATAATACATTGCATATCCCTTGCGCATATTTAAACCACCAATTAATGATTGTGTGCGTATCATAAACTAGCCATGACTCTGTGTGCTGGACTAGCAGGCACTCTAAGGGAGCCTAATGTAGTGTACTGGAATTCCTACATGCCACCTACGATTTTGTGTAATGTACTGCCTCTGTTCCTAAATATATGTCTATGTAGAGATTCCAGTATGGACCACATACAGATGTATATAGATGCATTTTCGAGTGTAGATTCACTCATTTTGCTCCGTATGTAGCCTATAGTGGAATCTCTAGAAAGACTTATATTTAGGAACGGAGGTACGAGGTAGTATCATGTATGACATCTACATATCTAATTTAGTAGCCAGTAGTAGAAATCATTGTCTGCACAAAGGGATTACTGGTCGAAAATCCTAGCAAAGCACGCTGGCAGGCACAGAACAATACAAGAGAGAGAGACACGCTTACAAGATCATAGCAATGCCTCGGTCCAGGATCTTGGTTGGCCAAGCTGTTAGATCCAGAAGAAACATCGTCCTTGTAGTTTTTAATAGCTGCATAACAGGTAACAGCGACCTGTTAGTATATTTGAAGTACATCGGGAAGGTGATGCTGGACGGGTTTAAAGGTGACAAGTACCTAGGCATCGGCGGGTGCTTGGCATCTTGCCAGACGGTGGGAATCAGGTTAGAAACATCAAGGGTGATGACGCTGCGCTGGCTGTCGGGGTCCGGTAAGGAGATCTAGAACCGCCGAGTAGGGTGTTTGTGGAGCGGCTCCGGTAGGGTGGACTACGGTGTGGGCGAAGCGGATCTGTGGCCGTGGACGAGGGCGTAGGGGAAGCTGCTCCGGTGGTTGGGTTAAGGATGGTGTCGACGATGCGGATCTGCGGCCGTGGACGGGGCGTCAGAAGCTGCTCCGGTAGGTTGGATGAGGGTGCGAGGAAGCGGATCTGAGGCCGTGGACTTGTGAGTTGGCAAAGCGGCCCCGGTAGGGTTGAAAATGGTATAGGCGAAGCTACTCCAGTGGGGTTGACGATGGTGTCGGCGAAGCGGCTCCGGTAGGGTTGAGGAAGGTGTCGGCGAAGAGGATCAGAGGCCGTCGACGGGGGCGTCGGTGGGGCGGCTCCGGGGGGTGTGGACGAAGCGTCTCCGGTGGGGAGTACGAATGAGCCGCTGCAGATGCGCTGCGGTTGACGAGAGTACCGGCGAAGCAGATCCGGCGCCGTGGACAAGGCCGGCACTGAATGGGCTGTGGTATAGTGGTGGATGAGCAGTCTACTTGTTTCTAGGGGAGGTGGGAGGGGTAGATGCGGCCGCAGAAGCAGATCCGGCGAGGTGGACGCCGCTGGCAGTGAATGGGCTCTGGTACGCCGGTGGATGAGCAGTCTAGGGTTTCGAGAGGGGAGGGGAGAAAGGCCGATGAAGTACGGACGGCGTGATGTGAGATGCTCTGGTGCTGTGGAGTTAGTCGTTTTTGCGGGAGGGTGAGAGGAAATGGGGGTGCCGTGTAGTGGGGGGAACCGGAAGTTACCAAAGCAGCCCCGACCTATTATGTAGGTGAGGGTGGTATTGTAACTGTTGGTCTCCGTGCACCAAGGACAAAAGGGGAATTTCGCATGCTAAAGACTAAGGTGGCGGAAATTTTAGAAGGAGGCGGGAGATTTTGCCGCCCGCGGGATCGTTCGTATCTAGTTTCAACTAATTTTAGACCGTGCTAGCGGGAAGGTCATGCGAGACTGTGTACACGGGGCACGCGTCAGCAGTTAATAACTGGTGTGAAGTCCACCCCAGAAAAAAAGACAATAACTCGGGATGATGCGCCGATAACTTGGACGTTCACACGGGCGCGGCCAATCGTACGGGTGTAGTGATGCGTTCAGAAAAAAGGGATCAAACGCTCAGCCTATGTATTTCTCGTGTAAATAGATAATTTAGTGCAATTGGTTATTTACTTTAAACATAATGCATTGACGTGTTAGTGTAGAGGCGCACAAAAAGAAATGGATATTGTAGTCCGCTACTTAAAAGTGTTACCTCATATGATTACATAGCCTCCATTTCATAAATTGCGTACCCGTTGAATTCATATATGAATATTACATATATTACTTCATAATAGAACCTTAAATCATCCAAGACTAATGATTTTGAATGCAAGAGTAACAATGGTGCATGTACATGATAGCTACATTGGTTGTTTGAAGAAACATCACTGTAACTTTGGCATGCACAACTGAAAAGGTTTATTTAAATAGAAAAAATTGTGATATGTGAGTGTCCAATCTTTATAGCATTGAATCGATATTGTACCTTTGGCCATGATACGACGTAGATATTGATTTATGTTCAAGCGATGCACGTCCACGACCGCTAGATAGTGATACGTGAATGAATTGTGCAATCTCTCTCACACGCATACATATCTCATTTCCCCGTGGGCATCGAAATCACACACGCGCACTTCATGTATTTCTCTCCCTCCGTCAAGGTTAGAATTCGTCTTTCTACCCCGTCCTACAAGTCTCTCACACAGAAACACACACGCTCTCTCTGTCGAACACGCCCACCCCTTTAATTCCGCCCACCCACAGCCACTAATGTCTCAAAGTATAATAATGTCTCTCTCACATATGCCTAAGGTTAACTCGAGTTCCGGAACCATATGAATACATACAATGGGATTCCAACAGAGCACCTTTTGTTTTGAGATTTCGCTCTCTCTCTCTCTCTCCCTCTCTCTGTCTCACACACACACGCACGCGCACACACACACACACATTGTTTCTCGCTTCATTTTTTCGGCACTTGCGTGCACACAATTTTGTTTATCTTCGTGATGCTTTAAGTATGCCTCGCACAAATGCTATCTACCTATCCCTTAATATAGCTAGATATGTGTCACACAAACTCCTTCTCCCTACTAGCAAGATGCCCATGCGTTGCACCGAACATCAAGATGCATTTGTATGAGTAGTTTATCTTGTGGGAGAAAAGGATGAACGAGGGAATGCCTTATTTGCAAATGCGGAGAGGGGTGTGGGTATCTTTTTGAAAAATTGCCACAGTTTCCTTCCTATCCGTCGGGTATAAATCGGATGGCCTATATTGCAGGATGGCAGGAACACCATCATCACCAACTCTGTTTTTTATAAGAGTAGAGATATGTAAGTGTCACTGCCCCCCCCCCCCGACACACACACCCACACCCACACAACCACACACACACACACTTCCCAACACCGAAGGAGTAGGGTGAC
>NC_057805.1:389343567-389348082 GCF_018294505.1 Triticum aestivum
GATCTTGATACTAATCTATCGACTGGCTTCTCTCTCAAACACACACACACGCACACACACTACCCGACACCGAAGGAGTAGGGCGGCACCTCGATCTTGATAGTAATCTATCTACTCCTCTTTCAAACACACACACATACACACACACTCGCTAGTTGTGCCTCTGTGCCTACCGCGCACACTCTCGATACGTCTTTCTCTCTTGAACATTGTGTCTCTGTGCCTCGCTCAGTAGCCCCCTCGATATGTAGACTTCTCGCGCGCGCACAGCTGTAGTGATGATGACGCTGAACCTAGTGTGCCTCGTTTTTACCGGCCTCATGTGATAGTTTTCACCCTGTTTTCTGTTAATTAACAAGGCAACCTTTTCTTTGTTACTACTAGTGAATCTGAAATCATTCGGGGCAGACATAAAATATATCACTTCAACCCAATTATCACAGTAACTATTTTAAAACAAACTAGCTAGATGCCCGTGCGTTGCACGGAACATCAAGATGCATTTGTATGAGTAGTTTATCTTGTGAGAGAAAAGGATGAACGAGGGAAGGCCGTATTTGCGAACGTGGAGAGGGGTGTGGGTATATTTTTGCAAAATTGCCATAGTTTTCTTCCTATCCGTTAGATATAAATCCGACAGCGTATATTGCAGGATGGCACACACACCATCATCACCAACTCTGTTTTCTACTCCCTCTATTCCTAAATATTTGTCTTTTTAGAGATTTCAACAAGTGACTACATATGCAGCAAAATGAGTGAATCTACACTCTAAAATATGTCTACATACACATCTGTATGTGGTAGTCCATTTGAAATCTGAAAAAGACAAATATTTAGGAATAGATGGAGTATAAGAGTAGACATGGAGATATATCTCCAGCATGGTCTACAACAAAAATGTGTTGGACTGGTTAGCACCAGATGCTCGCAACGCGATGACATGAGTTCGAATTCTGTCTTTAACTTTAGATTTTTATATTATATATTACTTATTTAATATATACTTCTTTCGCTACTGTACTGACAGTGTAACCCACAGAGTACTTAGAATACAAGATTAAGGATGGACTTGTTTCTTTTTAACTTTCTGTATGAAGTTGTAGCCACCCTGCAAGTCACGTGTACACTGTACATGCAATTAACTTTTTATAGAGGGACAATCATACACGCAATTAACTCAAATGGATTGGATGTCACTCTATTATTTCCAGCATAAGAGCATCTCCAACGGCAGCCGGAAAATTTCCTCGCGCTTCCTTCCGCGGAGGACGACATCAAACGCCAGCGGCATACATTTTCACAACTCTAACCAACCAGATGAAATTCATGCAAACATGGACTGATTTCATATAAGCATGAAGGATTTCATATAAAAAAGCCGGATCTTCATATAAACATGATGGATTTCATTACATTTACATGAACTAAGCGGTGCCAATCCGGCTCTCTTGGTATAATTAATACTCCCTCCGTCCAGAAATACTTGTCCTAGAAATGGATGTATCTAGACTTATTTTAGTTATAGATACATACAATTTATCCATTCTTAGAACAAAAATTTCCCGCCAGCTGGAGAGAGAGTACATAATCTAAATGGCCGCCCGCGGATCCCTTTGTCTTCCTCATGTCCGGCAGACACTTTGCGGGGTCGACGAAGGTCCTCGGAAGAGACGAAGAAGCAAAGAAACCACCTGAATGCGCAGTCGTCGCCTCGGCAGTGGCCTTCATGGGACCCAAGTGGCGGCGGCCTCCCGTGTTCTACTTCTCCTCGATGATGGCGGCGGACACGGAGAAGCTGGCCACTGACTCGTCGCCGACCATGCACCCGGCTTCTGTCTCTGGATGCATGGCGCTGCCGCAGGCACGGGAGGCGCGCCCACAGACACGGGAGGCGCGGTACGACGCGGCAGCGACGACGCCCATACCGGTGTGCTTGCCGCCGTGCCGGCGTGGAGCAACTCGCCACTCCTCATCGAGCTGAACTGGAGCGGCGAGTTGCTGAACCACGCGCCTGCTTGGGGCGGCAACTAGCTCCGTCGGTCCAAGCGAGGTTGGTGAAGCACCGAGCGGCCTCGCCCATATCCGGAGGGCTCGGCGGGCCACCCAGCCGGGTAATATGCCAGAGAATGGCTCCACGGAAGCCATCGGAAGAGTGGAGAAAATTGTGAAGGAGGAGATGGGGGAGCGGCGGAGGGGTGTGATTCTTGCCTGCTGTCTGTCTGGCCTCGTGTAAATAGAGGGCGGACGGTAGGAGCTTGGCCGGCGTCTGGCCTCGTTTAAACTGAGGGTGGATGGGTGGAGCTCGGCCGGTGTTGCGTTTAATTCCGGCCCGCTCATGAACGGACGTGTGGCCAGAGTAGGTTTCTCGGTTTGCATGCGGGTTTAATGGAGCGTTTTGATGGAGGAGAGGAGGCGTGTTCAGCCAGGCGTGCAGCGGCGGTGCAGTACTATTCAATTTGACAGCGGGCGGTGCAGTTCCGGATACGGCTTTAATGCAGACGAGCGAGGGAGTAGCGGTTCCCGAAATGTTGAACGGCCAATGCATCCTCCTTCGATTAATGCATGAGGGAAGTAATGGGAGGAGGACCAGGAAAAGAGGTTGCACGATGTGAATGCAATGCAGTTTGCCCTCATATAAAGGCGCCCCTTCATTCCAATGCATCTACCACATCGTACGCACCTAAGCCTTTGCCTAAGCACCTACACTAAGCGCAAAAGAGCTCACTCCAGACCCATGGCGGCGATGCGCGCGAGCGGCCAGCGGCTGTGCTAGATGGTCCACGACGTCGGCCTGCGGCATGGCACCGAGGATCGTCTCCAGACGTTGTTGGAGACCGGCTGGTGGATGGCCACCGTCGACACCAACTACGACTCTCAGTTGGACCAGATGATCGTTGCCACCACCAACAAGTCCACCGTCCTCAAGAAGCTCGCGGATGACATCGCCGTACTCCTCCAGCCCGCGCGCCCGGGCTCCTCATTACCTGTCACCCTAATCGGCCTCCATGGCCGGAACCTCTTTCAAGCACTGGTGGCCCTGCGACTGCCCGCCGACACCACGAAGAATGTCCACCTGGAGGTCGCGCTCGCCGCAAGGCGCCTCGCCCTGCAAGAATTCGTCGACCTACACATCCATGTGTACGAGCAAATCGTGTACATAGGTATCTACAAGGCGAGTGAGGACGCTATGACGTTGGCCTTCCTCAACCGGCTGGAAGGCTTGGATGCCTTTGCTGAGAAGCACCTCGACCTCGCCACAAAAGCCGTCGCTCCGTAGCCGCCGGTCGGTGGCCCGACGCACTAAGTTGAGGAGGAGGAGGTCGTACGTTGATGGATGCATCTTTCTTCTTGCCTTCTGTAACCACCACTGCGATTGCATCATCATCGTGGCCTTAATTCTTTATTGTGCTGTTGCATTCTCGTTCCAGTCAATACCGACATGTGCGATCCCTTTGCTTAATTATATGCATCACTGTAACTAGTACTCCATCCGTCAATTTATAAGTTGTGCTTACCATTTCCATCAACTTCGTGCAACGCGCAGGCATCTTGCTAGAAACACTAGAACATGTCGGACCGCGTGTGACCAAACCGACAATGCGCCAACCTAGCTACTACGTACCCTGCTTATCTGGCGGAAATAGCCCCGCCCTAGCGTTTCCAATCGTTATTTCTATCTATCGATCGTGCCAAGGAGCAGAACCAAAATGTTACAATTTATACATGTTTCTCTACTCCTACTCCTATAAAATACTTAGTTGGTGATGGTGGCGTGTCTGCCATCCGTCGTTTCTGACCATTAGATCTGCATCTAACGGCTGTGAGGTAAGTTGTGGCATTTTTGCAACAATAGCCCACTTCTCTGCTCCAATTTGCAGAAAACCCCTTATTATCTTGAAAGCAACCACATCCCTCCCTCACCTCATCAAACAGCCTGAGAAATATATTTTGAGTGAAAAGTACTCCCTCCGTTCCTAAATATTTGTCTTTCTAGAGATTTCAATAAGTGACTACATACAGAGCAAAATGAGTGAATCTACACTTCAAAATATGTCTATATAATCCGTATGTGATAGTCCATTTGAAATCTCTAAAAAATCAAATATTTAGGAACGGAGGGAGTAATATAATAGGAGTATATCAAAACAAGAGTGATTTCTTTCAAGTTTGTGAACAAGTACTAACATTCTACTACTTTGGATCCGTCGCAATGCACGGGCACATTGCTAGTAAAAGGAAAAGGCCTGCCGCGTTGGCGTCGCACTTCCCCCCCCCCCCCACACGCCCGGGAATCGGGAGTACTCCATGGCCCGTCCGGCATAACACATAGCTTAGGGAAGGCGTGTTGCCTAGCATTTTCACTTTCATGTGGGACCGCCGTTGAGCAAACCGACTATTGGCAAACCGCACCCCGCCCGCCGCCGGGTTGGAAAACAGAAACGAGGGGAAGATCTAGCTGTAGCACGGAAGCCAAGAAATTTGGTGTCAGATGGGGCTCGTTGATAGAGTAGG
>NC_057805.1:389348377-389405877 GCF_018294505.1 Triticum aestivum
GCCCGGGAATCGGGAGTACTCCACGGCCCGTCCGGCACGACACATAGCTTAGGGAAGGCGTGTTGCCTAGCATTTTCACTTTCATGTGGGACCGCCGTTGAGCAAACCGACTATTGGCAAACCGCACCCCGCCCGCCGCCGGGTTGGAAAACAGAAACGAGGGGAAGATCTAGCTGTAGCACGGAAGCCAAGAAATTTGGTGTCAGATGGGGCTCGTTGATAGAGTAGGAGCATTCCGTACTACTCTACTCCTACTAGTACCAAATTTGTACTATAGAACTAGTACTACCACTATACAACTAGTAGGTACGTGCACGGCACAGCATCGTAGGAACAAAAAACGGGAAGATCTTGTTTTGGGTGATTTATCTTTTTTTTCTGTCAACGTAGTATGAATAATATGATGTGGGGGGCACCCATGAAGCTTATGTGGCTTGGTTGCATGGCTACGAAAGGTTAGAGAAAAATAAATAGATAATGTGTTTAGAGTACACTCCATTAAACAGATATACGTTGGATCCATTACAACGGGCCGGCACATCTATATCTATACCCCCTATATAGTGTGTGAATAACTTTGAAAGTTGGTCGTTGGGTGAAGCCAATCCGACGGTACAAAGATGGCAAATCCGAGCACTATTGGCCGTTGGATATCATCTACATTCCACCAGATTCTGCCACATGTAGAATCTAGAAGACTCCATGGTTGAACTTCATTCATGACTAACTTTGCCACAACTAAGCTTAGGCAAAGTGTGTCTACCACAAAAAATGTGGCTAACAAAATGGCCACCACAAGTGTGGCAAGATTTGGCAAGAAGTTGAGTCTATGACATGTGGACCATGTAGCTAGAAAAGTGTGGCAAGCCACAAGTGTAGCAATGAACCAAACACATGCCTGGTGTGTTTGGTAGGGTGTATGAAGGGTGCATGATCCCAAGAGTTCCCTTCTCGGCCCATTTTTGGGTGTTTGGTAGAGTGTATGGAGGGTGCATGAGTCCACAGTAGATTAGCACAAATACACTAGAAGCATGCATGAAGAGAGCATACATGAAGAGGGGTGTTGAGTTGAGCATGCATGAAGAGGGAACAACTATGCTGAGACGAGAACGCAACCAAACACACTTGTGGCACGCCTAAGCTTAGGCGTGGCAACCTTAGGCTGCAAACCAAACCATAACAATGAAAGGTGGTCGTTGGATGAAGCCAATCCGATGGTACAAAGATGGCAAATCCGAGCACTACTGGCCATTGGATATCATCTACATTCCACCAGATTTTGCCATATGTAGAATCTAGAAGACTCCACATGTAGAAGCATAATGTACAAACCACCAGGATCTCATGCGTGCAATGCACGTGTACCTTACTAGTAGTTGGTAGTAGTAAGAAACAAATTCCGGGTTTGGCACGAGCTCGTACTGCGGGAGCACCACAAGGCCTGCCGCAGGAGTTACATTTCCCTCTCGGGGCCCACGAGACTGAACTTCAGTGGCTTAGTGCCCGGCCTATGAGTCAATGACATGCGAACCTTAAATGCGGCTGGCCCACATGTCATTCTCATGGTGGTGGTGTGGTTCACGACTCACTCGTTCGAGATGAACCGGCCGATGGTGGCGTGGCCGTGGCGAGGGTGCCATAGCTGGGCGTTGGGACCTTAAGAGGTGTAGATGGCCACACCGGCGGGTACTACCTGTAGTACAGAAGTACTCCAGCTGAGGATTGATGCCCGGGATGAAATGTGTCACAGCCGCTGGATGAAAATTCGATGGTGCGGGACGTGTGGTGTCATGGGTTCGTGCGGCGTCGTGGGAATTGTGTGTGGTCGTGGTAGAAACTTGATGCTCGCCGCATTTAAGGTGGCCCACATGTCATGCACACAAAGGTAGAGGGGCGGTCCAGCCGAGAGGGGTGAGGCGCACGTCGGGGGACGTGGTGCCGTGGGTTGGAGCGGCATCGTGGGAATCGCGAGTGGCAGTGGATGAAACGTGATGGTCGTTGTAGTTGAACTTCCATGGGCAAGCTGTCATGTCTACGGACACATGCATTGCATACAGATCACTGGAAGGAGTAGTAGAGAAATCTAGGCGGATAAAAAGTTCCTTATAGTCAAGCGGACCCACGCTACTACTTGTTCCAAAGCCATGCACACCATCGAAATAGTCCATCTATATCAATATACATAGAGAGGGAATATTTTTTTACAAGAGAGGAAATAGTGCATCCATCCATAATGCCCTGCTGCTGGTGCAACATCTTCTTCTTTTTCTTCTTCTTCTTCTTCTTCTTGTTCTCATTTTCTGTGGGAGACGGCTTTGCAACAAGCTCTCTAGACCTTGCAGCTATCTCGAAACTCACACAGGCATCGAGGGCAGCATATTTTATCCGCTCGTACGTCAAGGGATAATTCTCCCATCCATGCCAGCGTCTCGTCACCCTTCTGAAGATTTGTTCCTAGCACAAAATTTGCTATGTCGAATAGGGATGGTGTCGGTTTATCACAATCTTCTACAGGAATTTTTATTCTGGTTTGTAGGTCAGCGATGCTTTTCAAATCAAGGCTGTACGGCTCCAACTTCTGTTTGTCCCCTGCGATGGCTGCCCCACAGAAGTATATGTCCTCCCGAGACAAGAAATCGTGAAGCTCACCTGGTATGGAGGGCGCGTGTATGATGTGGTACACCAAAACATCATCTTCGAGGCACAGCTGAAGGACAGCGGCGCGTTGGATCTTCCCAGTGGCACGCTCCGTGTACTCTGCGTCGAGACCGATGACATTCATCTCCACCTTTTGGAGGGAGTTGGATACATTGTTGATCCACTTCCGAACAACCCTTGGGTGGTCGGTGATTGTGGAAACTATGCTCAACGATCCTTCGACGAGGACATGTTGGACGCTAAAAACCTGCATCTCGATCTCTTTCGCCATCTGGAACCGCTGGACCGGAGGGCTATGGTTTGGAGAATTAGGATTAGATGGCTAGTCTAACTGAAGAAGATGATTATTTATAGGGGCTTCGGAATTACTCCAGGAGGATGTGAAGAGGTTAAAACATGTGAATGCAGTGTGGTTTGGATGCAAATGAAGATCAAGGAGTAGTGAAAAAGCCGAGGAAAATCGGTTCCCGACGGAGAAGTAAATGGGAGAAGTTATGTGCATGCATGAGGAGAGGTGCAATGGTATGACTACTACATGCAATGGATTGGACGGGCTCTTCGGTTGCCTTTTCTCTCTCCCACGCGCACAGTGTGGCCCACTTGCATGCTGCAGTTTATTGGATGGAGTCTGGCTGTAGCTGCTCATGCGTATGCTAATTAATGTTGTGAATGCGGGGCATGGAGGGAAACGGGCGCATGCAAAAGGGTATATACGCAGACTAATTAGAGAAATACTGAAAAAAGTTATGCGCGGACAAAAGAGGACCGGAGGGAGTACTACTCATGTTCCTACTACGGTTAAGGAATATGCGGTTATCCTCAAAAAAGAAAAGTCCTTCTTCGCGCTTCCGCATGCATGAGAATTTGGTTCTGCTCGCAAAATGGATGATAGCTGGAGGATGAAGTGAACCCAGAGGCATGCTAGCACGGGAGTGTACTCATGTTCCTACTACTCCTACTAGTAGTAGTAGTACAATTGTGGTACACTTGATGGTCAAAATACTATTATTCATCCGGTCCTCACAGTGAAGTGACAAGACCCTGCGCCCGAGGTGACACCAGTCCAGGCGGCGTGTCCGGGTTACCAAAGTCAGCCTCACCTTGTGCACTATGCAGTCACTGTCACCGCCGCTGTATAGCATGCCTCGCCTCGTCTCCCTCTCCCCTAGCACCACTCCATCTCCATCTCCGTCTCGCCGGAGATCCTAAGGTCACTCTTCATTATCTCACTGTGCCCCCGCATACCCTCACCTCGCTCGCCTCCCCCAGTACCACTATTCCCTCGCTAGCCGCTCCAGCACCGACAGCCTTCTCCCCCATAAATCAAGCCCCCCAAAACCCCACCTTCCAAACTCCACCATGGCCGAACGCGAACCGCGCAGGATCCATATGAGTCGCGATTGGAGCAATCTCCCAAGTGACGTCCTCAACCTCTGTTGTTCGTGTATGGATATGTTGAGCGCCCTACGGCTAGCTGCATGCTCGAGGGGCATGCACACGACCATCATCGAAGCGAGGCCAAAGCTTTTCAAGACACCCTGCTTGCTGCTATCTGGTCTTGCGAGATTGGCTCACCGTGATACGGAGGCGTACATGATGCCCCTCGACTTCAATCCGATCTCCATTAGCCGAAACTTCTTTGCAGGTATGTAGTGGGTCGCCGTACATCATTTCCCTTGACTTCGATCCGATCACCATCGCCCGAAACTTCTTGGCAGGTATGTACTAGGTCAGCATGAACTCCCACTGGATGACTGCCTTCAGAGAAGACAGTAAAAAGTTGGTGCTTGTGAACTTCCAGACCTCCCATGAGATTATCCTTCCTCCGTTGGATTATATAGAGTTTACCATCGCGGTCCTAGTCATCTAGATTACCACGTTAGTTGGACGGACCTTGTTTTGCAGAAGATTGTAATCTGCCAAGTGCCCACATGACATGCGAATTTCGTAGACTTCAAGCTAATTGCCTTGTTCGACCGCGGACTCGCCTATCTTTATGCCGATGCCTTCTTTAGCTGGAGACAACTCAACTCGTAGTGGATCATCGTCAAAGCTGATACACACTTCTGTGATGCTATTGAACACAATGGCATCATCTACGCGATCGACAAAGCAGATGGCACCACGTATTGCTGGGATGGCGCGTGTAAATTATTTCCGTCTCATGTTAATGATGACACCATGACACTGTTTGAACTTTTTGTGATGATTGGCATATCCCTGTTTGAGCAGAAATTGAGTAGAACTATGGCAATGTATTAGAGACGCCGTAAATCAGCTATATTTGGAATGAGTTAATTCATGCGACTGTGATCATGTCATTACAGCCAATTTGTACCCCTAAATAATCAAACGGTTAGGAATATATGGATATTCTCCTTATTTTACAGTAATCTATATACTACTACTAAATATGAGTGTGTATCAATGGCCATGTTAGTTTCCTCATTTTCATGATGTAGAAACATGCACCACACTGTTGGTTTCATCTAACCATACATTAGGGAAGTAAATGTGCATATGGAGAACTCTATATTTGGAAGTAGTGAAATCTTGTAATGCTTACCATGTGTACATACCTATATTCGCCCTTCAGCAATCAATGGCTAGAATAATATCCTCACAAAAAATTTGCCCACAGAACATGAGTATATAACAATGCATGGTATGTTAGTTACCTTGAAGAATTTGTTTCTGAGGACAGAACATGATTCCATAACATGCATGACATTGTAGTTTCCTGTGAAGAATCGATTGCGAGATAACATGAGTATAACCATGCATGGCACTTCTATATTTTCGAGCCCAGTATACATTTCCCTGTATTTTCCTCCCAGTTCCAACAGGGACATATCAATGTTGTTTCTTGCATTATCCTACTCATACTCTGAACAATGTTGATCTTACATTAACAATGCCTGTCCTTTTTGATATGATGCAGTGTCCCTACAGTTACTGCCCTTTGTAATCACACCACCTTTGCCAAAAACAGGGAAGCACAACTGGTTCCTCGCTCGACCAGACGACGGCAAAAGATTGATGATCATTCGGACACATGAGCCGGAAAAGTTATATTGCAAAAACCCCACTGTATACAAGCACCGTGAAATATGTGAGTATCCGGACAGTGGTTGTTATGTCTATGAGCAGGATACCGGCTTGTTGGGGCTTCAGGATTTTTTAGTTGGAGGCGGGTAAACAGCCTTGGTTCACACTCTCTGTTTCTCGGACTCAATTATCCGATTAACCAGGAGATCACCGTTGGCAAGGACCTTGATGGCATAGAGGCTCTGTTTGCTATGGAAAACTGTGTCTACACGGCGAGCCCTAGGAGTTCGAGAGAAAACTCCCCTGATTGTCAATGATACAGCCTGCAGCCAAAACAGGTGAGAATGACACAGGCATCCGGATTAACTTTGATCCTTGGATGTCTCAATTACGACAGGCAGTGATGTGGTTCAAGCCTTCAGGTTGATAGGTAATTCGGCTGTTGCGTCGAAAGGGTGGAGTACTGGTGTCTCCGGATCATTGGTCATTGAAGCGGGGCTGCAAATTATGATGGTGTTGGATCATCTCTTCGAATAACTTTGTTGTCTTTGCTGCTTGTTCTGGATGGGTAGTTCTTTCTTTTGTTATCCATACTCCTTGTCATTTGGTCATCCTCGTCTATGTCACTCTTACTATGTAATAGTTGGCTTTGTTTAGAATGTCATTCTCGTCTGGATCACGAGAGTCTGAGCGCTGCAGGTGGGTGCGTTTTGGTGGTGTAGCAAGACATCTTATGAACTATCATGTCTTGCTGTTTATGTCAGTAGTAGTCACTAGTCAGTGTTTGAATGTTGTTTCGAACTGTTTATTATCTCGAACTACTGGTGGGCTAAATGAGGGCATCACCATTCTCCAGTGTTCAGAGTGTATCTCCTTTTTTCAAGTTATATAATTTGAGCTCAGTGTCTTTTCAATGATGTACACTTGTTTTGGCCAGTGAGGTGTCGTTGAATATGGGCCGAGTAGTAACGCAATGCCAAACATGTCAATTATGATTCTCAGGTCGGGCTCTCAAAAGATCCTCAAAAAAATGGTTGGGCTCTCCAAAAAAGAAAGAATAAGGACTCTTAGGCCGACATGTGGGCGCCACCGGTGTTTTCGTGCGCTTGCGCGCCGAGAGCATATTGGCGCGTGTTCAAAATTCAAGCTACTTTTTCATCCCCATTCTCCCGCCCCTCCCCCACCTCTGGAATCT
Organism: Triticum aestivum; assembly: GCF_018294505.1. Classification (NCBI taxonomy): domain Eukaryota; kingdom Viridiplantae; phylum Streptophyta; class Magnoliopsida; order Poales; family Poaceae; genus Triticum; species Triticum aestivum. The sequence goes on from NC_057805.1 coordinate 389,355,279, forward strand.
CGATTCCTACTCCAGTTCCCCCAAATCCCCCTCCTGTACTCCATGTACTCAAGATCACTATCATGTCGCCGGTCAACGCGGATCTCTGAGCCGGAGATACTGAGGTCCGTCCTGCCCTCGGTCGCTGCGTGCTGTCGCTCAACAGTGGCATGGCGGCGCTTGACGACCAGTTTGCCGGCAAAGTGCTAATGGTAACCATCAACGGCGACCGGCCTCCCGTCTCGCCGGACGACCTTGTCAAAGCTCTTGGCATTGCGCATGGCATCCAAATAAGTGACTTGCTCGTCGAAGTCTGTCCGCCACCGGCTAATTTCTTTGTCAGCTTCCGGACAACTTTCGACTACAGTCATGTGTTCGAATCTTCCCGGCGTTTGATCTGCGATGGCGCGCTGGTGAGCTTTGATCGGTGGCACCCAGGATGGGGCTCGGTGCCCTCTGAGCTTGAGTTTTTAACAAAGCTTACCTTCCACGGCATGCCTCGACGTGCTTGGAACAGCGAGTCCATGAATGAGCTTATCAACGACCTTGGAGGTGAGCTCGTAAGTATGTTTGTTCCTCCAGACAGCTGGGCTCTGACGGTTATGGCATGGATGAAGAAGTCGTCCACCATACCGAAGGTGATTGGTGTTGAGATACCGGTGCAGGAACCGGGGTTGTACTATTCGTCGCCACCAAGGCCGCGGCGGACCACGTTAGGGATGTACCTGTATCGAGTGTTCGTGCATGTCGAAGAAGTGGTCAATCCATCAATCGAAGTCCTACCGCCGCCGCTGGTGCCAGGGTCCGTCGACGACGTCCATTACAGGAGTCAACGTCAGACTTTCCCCGTGTTGCTCGGAACGATGGATGGCACAGGGCCTACTCCATCGCACGGCGGAGGCCACTGCTTCTTTGGGACAAGAGGCAGGGCTGGCTGCCTGGATGTGCTCTAATTTGAGGTAACAACTGAATCTTGTCAGATACTAGTTAAATCCGAGCTATGGGTGTGAAGCACTGATGTGCCAGTGCATTTGATTGTGACCTGTTCTAATTTTGTACCTGAACTTTTTTTAGAAAGGGTTGTACGTCAACTTAATGTGCTAGCAGAACTTATTGTGTTGTCTGTCTGTTTTCTTTGCCCAGCATTCAAGATATTTCCCTATCATTGATAAAGACGATGAACCGTTATGTACGAGTTTGTTGGTTTCAACATATCCCTACCCGTAGCGATCCACTGCTTCCATCCTGATTGTGCCGCCTACGTGAAATTTTTGTATGCAAGTTTAGTGTGCTATGATGTTCCATATGATTGTGTCAACTATATAAGATTTTACTGAGCATCAGCAATGCATATGGCTGAAAGATGTATTTACGAGCATCGACCGACGGGTCTCTCTCTCTCTCACACACACACGCACACACGCACAAGTGGGACCCATTGAATTATTTCTTTGCTTGTGACAACTTTTAATTAGGTTCCACTGTAATCTAACTTTTTTCTTAAGTTATTAATTGAGCTCAGTGACTTCAAAAAGTTGTACAGAAGCCTTGTTTGGGCCTTTCCAGCGTCGCCGAATGTGGGCTGAGTAGCCATGTTAGGTTGTACCGTACTACACATGCCTTTTTTCAACATCAACAATGCAACTGGGCCGACAGTTGTACATAATATCCGGGTCAACTTGTTATTCTCCGCCCCGCTGGGCTGCAAACTTTCCTAGGAGGTATGCATTAGGCTTAACAAGAAAATGGACTTTAAGAAATAATAAATGGGATGTAATTATAACAACTGGGCAGTAACTATAAAAAATGCACCAAATGCGTAATTAGTTTAAAAAATATATTATTTTTGGAATTTGAAATTTTTAATTTCATTACTTGTTGCGCGCGCAATATTTCGTTGGATTTTAACGTAATAAAACTTTATTTTGAAATTATATTTAATCTGACTAGAAACTTCGGATAAAAATATTTCGGATCCCATAAAATGTGGGATTTTTTTTTTTAATTCTGTTTTGAGCGGTTGGTTGAAATTATTAATCATCGTCCTACCTAGAAAATGGGTTGTACTTTTAACAAACTGTAAATGGGCTGTAGTAAGTTCCATTAGAATTAAATAATGGGTTGTACATTCTTACAAATCGCAAATGGGCTATATGTTCTCTGCCACACACTTGTGGGCCTTCTAAGTTGACTCGTCCCCTAAAAAAACTAAGTTGATGCGTATGCAAGGCTTTGTCAACAACACACGGTTCTGGCAGCTGTGGCCGTTGGATGTCCATCCAACGGATGTCGTGCTTCTTCTTCAATCTCAGATATTCTTGCTTCAGCCGCCCAAAAAATGATTCCTCCCCCTGACATCTGGGGCGCAGCGTTTCGGAGGCTGACCTGTGGGCCTACTAAGTTGACGCGTACCAACGGCTTTGTCAACTTAGTCAATATAAACGATTCTAGCTGCATTGACCGTACAATGTCCATCCAACGGCCGTAGTGCTTCTTCAACCTCTGGTCTTCTTGCTCCAGCCGCCCAAAGCAGCGCCGGTCGTGCCGCGTGCTCCTGCCTCCCGTGGCCGGCTGTGATGCCGCAGAGGCCTCACCGCGCCCTACTACTCCCACTGCTGGCCAGGCCATCCCTCTACTCACCCACACCCCCTGTTATTCCGCGGCGACGGCAGCCTCACACCACAGCCGAACCAGTGAACCCTCGTACTCTTCTCCGCGCGGGCTTCCACTGCCGCGTCTTCCCCGGCTCCGTGTCGTCCCCTTCCTAGGTCTCGCCGTCGTCCACCGCCCTGGTGCTCTCGGCGCGGCGTGGTCAATGTGGTCAAGGAACGGCTTCCATCGGACGTGGACTGTACGTGGAGAGGCTGACAGCTGGGTCCATGACGGCAGCAAGGAAGTGCCTCCTTATTACACGGAAAATAATGATTCCTCCACCTGACAGCAGGGGCCCACCGTACGGGCCACCGTATTTCGCGAAAAGATGTTTCCCCCTGACTGCTGGGACCCACCGGATGGGCCACCGTATTGCGCAAAAAAAATGTTCCCCCCGCTGTCAGCTCGGACCCATCGGATGTGCCTCCTTATTACGCACAAAAAAATGAATACTCCCCCTGCTGGTTGGGACCCACCTTGGTGGGAGGCTGACTTGTGGGCCTACTAAGTTGACGGAGACGGAGTGCTTTGTCAACTTAGTCAATATGAACGATTCTAACTCCAGTGACCATACGATGTCCATCCAACGGCCGTAGTGCTTATTCAACCTCTGGTCTTGTTGCTCCAGCCGCCCAAAGCAGCGTCGGTCGTGCCGCATGCTCCTACCTCCCGTGGCCGGCTGTGCTGCCGCGGAGGCCTCACCACCCCCTACTATTCCCACCGCTGGCCAGGCCATCCCTCTACTCACCCACACCCGCTGTTATCCTGCGGCGACGGCAGCCTCACACCGCAGCGAACCAGTGAACCCTCGTACTCCTCTACGTGTGGGCATCCACTACCGCATCTTCCCCGGCTCCGCGTCATCCCCTTCCTAGGCCTCGCCGTCGTCCACCGCCCTGGTGCTCTCGGCGCGGCGTGGTCAACCTGGTCAAGGAACGGCTTCCATCGGACATGGACTGTACGTGGAGAGGCTGACAGCTGGGTCCACGGCCGCAGCAAGGAAGTGCCTCCTTATTACACGCAAAATAATTATTCCTCCACCTGACAGCGGGGACCCACCGGACGAGCCACCATATTTCGCGAAAAAAATGTTTCCCCCTGACTGCTGGGACCCACCAGCTACATCTTCGCACGCAAGGTAGTGCGTCCAGGCAAAAAAAACGATTCGCCCCCCTGACTGCTGGGACCCACCAGCTACATCTTCGCACGCAAGGAAGTGCCTGACAGTCGGGACCCACCTGGTCGAAGCGTACGTAGCGTTGTCATTCTGGTCGCGAACGTGTACGTACATACTGGTCGATGTAGAGGCGCGCACGTGTCGTAGCATGTACACGTACGTACAACGGCCAGTGTGCAAGAAAGAAAATACGGCCACGTACGTACATATGGGCAGGGTCTCGAATGCCTACTCGCGCATACGTACGGCCAGGGCTCGTGTACATGGCTGGGTCGGAACAGAGAAACTGCATCGTCATCGTGTTCATGGGGAGCCAACCGGCTGTGTCGGAACGGAATGCGTCGTCGTGTTCATCAAGAGGGCTTGGACGGAACAGATGATGGAAACGAGGCCTGGCGTACCGCAGAACGGAGGAAACAGCCTTGTGTTCGACCGGCCATGGTCGAAACGGGATCCTGTTTATTGGGAGGGGTCTGGCGTACCGCAAAACAGAGGAAACAGACCTCCTACGGTCGAAACGGGGGTCCTGTTGATCGGGAGGGGTGTGGCGTACCGCAAAACAGAGGAAACAGACTTGTGTTGGAGTGCTACTGTCGAAATGGGGGTCCTGTTCATCGGGAGGGCTGTGGCATACCGCAAAACAGGACTCCACGGGGTATTGTTCATCTCCACCGTCGACCCCCTCCAGCCTCCACGGGCTACTGTTCATCCACCGTCGACCTCCTCCAGCCTCCACGTGCGACTGTTCATCCACGGGCTCCTGTTCATCCAGCCTCCACCGCGTGCTACTCCACCTGCTACTGTTCAACCAGCCCTCTCCACGGGCTCCTGTTCAACCACACCTCCACGGGCTACTGTTCATCCAGCCCTCCACCGTCTACTGTTCATCCAGCCCTCCACGGGGTGGTCCTATTCATCCAGCCCTCCACGGGGTCCTGTTCCTCCAGCCCCAACTGGCTCGATCGATCGGGGTCCTGTTCATCTAGAGGCAACACCACGGGGTCTTGTTCATCCACCCCCACCGGGAACTGTTCATCCAAACCCCCTAGCAAAGCTTACTGTTCATCCAAAGGCAGCATCGATCGGCTTCAGTTAGCAGCAGTAGCGAAGGAATCGCTCGATCGGGTTCAGTTAACAGCCATCGATCGATCGCTCGGGTTCAATAACACGTAGCCTGCAGTGCAATTGCTCGGGTTCAGTTAGAGCCCAACGCCTCGCACCCACGCGCGTGCGTGTACGAGAGAAACGCGCGTCGCTCGGTCCCAACCACCCACCGTAACCGAGAACACCCCGATATTTTCCTTGCCCTCGCTTCTACCACGGTTTTTTCCGTCATGGACGGCCCAAAGAATGTCATGCAGCTGCGTCTCCGGCCCGCCCAGGACGAAAAGCCCATTTTCTGTCATGATTTTTTGTCATAGAAGTAGGACCCCACCACATCTATGATGATACCGTGTTTTGTCACAATTATTGTCATAGAAGTGTCATAAGTATGACAGAAAAAATTCGTTCGGCCCCAAATGTCACGGATGTCTCTTTTTTTGTAGTGGAAGATTCTCCCCCTAGATATGGATTGCCTGATGTGCCTGAGGGTTATGTTATGGATGAAGAAACTGCTAGAGACCTTTTTGCTTGCAAAGATAGATATGATCTTAAGAAACTGTTAGCTAAGCTGAAAGAAAAGTCTTTGAATGCTAGAATGAAATATGACCCTGCTTTTGCTACTTCACCTATCTGTATTTCTGATAAGGATTGTGATTTCTCTGTCGATCCTGAGTTAATTAATTTGGTTGAATCTGATCCTTTTTATGGCTATGAATTTGAAACTGTTGTGGCGCATCTTACTAAATTGAATGATATAGCCACCCTATTCACTCATGAGGAAAAAATTCATTACTACTATATCCTTAAGTTATTTCCATTCTCATTAAAGGGTGATGCTAAAACATGGTTTAATTCTCTTGGTCCTGGTTGTGTGCGTAGTCCCCAGGATATGATTTATTACTTCTCTGCTAAATATTTCCCCGCTCATAAGAAACAAGCTGCCTTAAGGGAAATATATAATTTTGTGCAAATTGAAGAAGAGAGTCTCCCACAAGCTTGGGGGAGGCTTCTCCGATTACTTAATGCTTTGCCTGATCATCCTCTCAAGAAAAATGAAATACTTGATATCTTTTATAATGGACTAACCGATGCTTCCAGAGACCACCTGGATAGTTGTGCTGGTTGTGTTTTCAGGGAAAGAACTGTTGAGCAAGCTGAATTGCTATTGAATAATATATTGAGTAATGAAAATGATTGGACACTTCCTGAACCAACTCCTAAGCCAACTCCGAAGAAAAGGGGTATTCTATTTCTCAGTCCTGAAGATATGCAAGAGGCAAAGAAATCTATGAAAGAAAAAGGTATTAAAGCTGAAGATGTTAAGAATTTACCACCTATTGAAGAAATACATGGTGTTGATAACCCGACACAGGTAGTAAAGGTAAATTCTCTCTATAGATTTGATGAAGGTGATATTCCTCGTAATAAGTCTGCTAGCCAATGCTTGGATGAGTTTGATAATTTTATTGTTAAACAAGAAAACTTCAATGCTTATGTTGGTAGACATTTGAAACGTAATGCTTATATGATTGAACACTTCAGTGATTATATGTCTAGAGTTAAAGGTGACCTTAAAATTATTAGTAAACATGCTTCTATGGTTACCACTCAGGTAGAACAAGTGCTTAAAGCACAAGATGATTTGCTCAATGAATTAAATAATAAGAAAAATGATAATGTTGTTAGAGTTGTGACTAGAGGGGGTAGAATGACTCAGGAACCTTTGTATCCTGAGGGCCACCCTAAGAGAGTTGAGCAAGATTCTCAGAGAACTAATGTTGATACACCTAGTCCTTCTAAGAAGAAGAAAAAGAAAAATGATAGGACTTTGCATGCTCCTAGTGAACATGTTGTTGACACACCTGAGAATCCCAATGATATTTCTATTTCTGATGCTGAAACACAATTTGGTAATGAACATGAACCTAGTGATAATGTTAATGATGATGTTCATGTTGATGCTCAACCTAGCAACAACAATGATGTAGAGATTGAACCTGCTGTTGATCTTGATAACCCACAATCAAAGAATCAACGTATGATAAGAGAGATTTCGTTGCTAGGAAGCATAGTAAAGAAAGAGAACCATGGGTTCAGAAACCCATGCCTTTTCCTCCCAAACCATCCAAGAAAAAGGATTTTTGAGCGCTTTGCTGAAATGATTAGACCTATCTTTTTGCGTATGCGTTTGACTGATATGCTTAAAATGAATCCTTATGCTAAGTATATGAAGGATATTGTTACAAATAAAAGAAAGATATCGGAAGCTGAAATTTCCACCATGCTTGCCAATTATACTTTTAAAGGTGGAATAGCTAAGAAACTAGGAGATCCACGAGTACCAACTATGCCATGCTCCATTAAAGGAAACTATGTTAAAACTGCTTTATGTGATCTTGGAGTCGGTGTTAGTGTTATGCCTCTCTCTTTATATCGTAGACTTGATTTGAATAAGTTGACACCTACTGAAATATCTTTGCAAATGGCTGATAAATCAACTGCTATACCTGTCGGTATTTGTGAGGATGTGCCTGTCGTGGTTGCAAACGTCACTATTTTAACGGATTTTGTTATTCTTGATATTCCCGAGGACGATAGTATGTCGATTATCCTTGGTAGACCCTTTTTGAATACTGCAGGGGCTATGATTGATTGCAACACAGGCAATGTCACTTTTCATGTTAATGGTAATGAGCATACGGTACACTTTCCGAAGGAACAACCTCAAGTCCACAGTATCAATTCTATTGGAAAAATTTCAATGATTACTATTGGAGGTTTTAAATTCCCTCTTCCTACTGTCAAGAAGAAATATGATATTCTTATTGTTGGGGACGTGCATATCCCCATTGAGGTAACCTAGTGTTATTCGAAAATTCTCCGGTTTCATGCGATTCGGAAAGAGTTTGTTAACAAGACTTGATCAACCTTGTTAGTGGATTCCTTTTGATAAGCATGAGATGGATGAAGTTAGAAAGGACAACTCTCTGTACCCTCCTTCTACTTTCTGTTATTTAGATTAAATAAAGCAAAAATAGTATTTTCTGTCTGTTTTCTGAATTATCCTTGCAATAAAAATACCCCAAAAACAAAAGTTATCCAAATGTCCTGAAAATGAAATATGATTTTTTGTAGAATATTTAAGAATAACTGGCACTGAGAACACACCAGGGGCCCCACCATTTGGCCACGAGGGCACAGGGCACGCCCACCCCCCTGGGGCACGCCTCCCTGCCTCGTGGACCCCCTCCACTTATTACAGCACCCACTCACTTCGTCTTCCTCCAGAAAAAATCATCCCATAGCTCAAACCTGTGTTCTAGCTCATCTTGCTACCATTTTCGATCTCCTTGCTCAAAGCTCCATTCACAAAACTGTTTGGGGAGATTGTTCTTCGGTATGTGACTCCTCCAATGGTCCAATTAGTTTTTGTTCTAGTGCTTTATTTATTGCAAATTTTTGCTGCCAAGGTGACCCTGTTCTTGAGCTTGCATGTCAAATTTATATTGTCCAAAGTAGTTTTAATGCATGATATAGTCTCTAGGCCCTTGTGGGAGTAGTTGCTATCAATCTTGTTGAGTTTGGTTCACTTTTATTTTAAGTCACTAAAAATTTCAGAAATTTTTCAGAGGAAGAAAAATGTTTAGGAAAATGTACCAAGGTGGCTCCTCGAGGAAGCAAGGGCCAAGGCTCGCGATACGTGAGTCGGACGATGAACCACCGAGGGAAGCTCAAGTGCGGCCTTGTGAATGGCCATCAGAGGAGCTTATGGTCCAGGCAGGCATCAAGGATGAATTTGACGCGTATGTGCGTAATGCTGATCTCGAGGACTTCGTGTCAGATAAGTGCCTTCAGTACCAATATTTAACTAATTCCTTTGTGAGGAGGTTTAAATTTACATCATCACGCAATTCTCACACTGATTTATTTGATCTTTATGATAAATCATATACCATGGACCTAGAAGATTTTAATACTGCATGTAAACTTCCGCAGTGGGGCAATGTTAGTGAACCTCGCAAATCTGAATATAAAGACTTTCTTGCTAGTATCACTGTGGGGGAATCTAGAGAAATCACACAAGCTACCATAGGGAGCATTCATTTCCCTTCCATACATTATTTTGCTCTCTTTATAGGTCGATGCATTAATGGTAAAGATGAGGCTTACCACATGTGTGTTCCAGATCTTTGTGTCCTCAAGAGTGCGGTATTAGGTGATAAACAATGTAACTTGGGGGCCATTATTGCACGAAGGTTGCATCTTAACGGTACAAGTGTAGATTTGTTTGGTGGAATTTATGCAACTCGTGTAGCTAATTATCTTGATGTACCCATACATGAAAATGATATGAGGTTGCCTCCTGCTTATCTAGATTATAATGCTATGGTTCGCAATCAGTTTCTGAGAGGAATGAACGGTTCCTTCAGTACCGACTAATCTTTGACAGACGACGCACTGTCCATGTTGCCCTCCCTGTCCTACTTTCTTTAACTTTCAGGCAAAAAGGAGATATGTTATAACCAGGGAGGAGGTGAACGTGTACGAGAGGAGGACGGAGGCAGCTCGCCTCCAAGCTGCTGCTCGTCAGGCAATAGCTGCTGCATCTCAGTACGACCCCATCTACGACTTTGGATATCCGCCAGGCTAGCCGTGGGCATAGACCAAGGGAGAATATCTAGTGCTCCCATCCATTTTGGTGCTCCCATTCTCCAAATTTTCAAAATGTCCATATAAATGTTTCAAAAAAATCAAAAAAATTTGTTGATGTTCACATCACATGAGTGTACAACCCCTAAAAGTTTCGAATCAAAATTCGAAATACACATTGAGAAACAAAAAAGACAAATCCAGCATGAATGTTTTGCAGAAAACACCGCGAACATTCTTGAAATGATGATTTGGTCCACATCCCCATGATGCTGTCCATTGGTTCACGATCCAACGGCTGAGGTCGCATCAGAGCACCTAATATTCTCCCCATAGACCAACTTAGGCCAAAAGCCTAAGCTTGGGGGAGTACGTATTTCTCACTGACATTACATTCATGTTCACACACTCATTCTAGTTGTCGGTGCTCATACTTTTTCACTGTACTATCCATGCTAGTTTAAGCCTTCTTCTTGTGTGTTTGAATAACCTTAAGAAAAACAAAAAGAATTAGTAGTAGTAATTAAAAGAAAACCCAAAAAGATTTCTCGTTCTTCTTTTGCTTGTTGGGAGCTTTCTCGTGTAAATAGTTTTATTTCTTTTCTTATTCTCTGGGGGTCGAGAGGAGAAGACCATGATGAAAATGTTGAGTGGCTCTCATATGCATTATTGTTGATTTAACCAAGAGCCCATATCACCTTGTCTTCTCCCTTGTATTGAATGCTTGCAGATTCCAGCTTAGTCCAATGCACGTGCACTATTATTCACACCGTTCGGTCGTGCGAGTGAAAGGCAATAATGACAATATATGATGGACTGATTGAGATGAGAGAAACTGGTATGAACTCGACCTATCTTTTTTTGTAAATATGATTAGTGCATTGTTCCTAATTCATCTTATTATGAATGAAACATGTTTGCAATGACAATTAGAGATTATAGTTGCTCATGCCATGCTTAATTTTCTAGGAGTTTATAATGGTTTACCTTGCGTGCCAACATGCTATTAAAATGGTTGTGATGTGGTATGATAGGGTGGTATCCTCCTTTGAACAATTCGAGTGGCTCGACTTGGCACATGTTCACGCATGTAGTTGAAACAAAATCAACATAGCCTCCACGATATTTATGTTCATGGTGATTTATATCCTACTCATATTTGCACTCATTGTCGATTAATCTTAATGCATGTTCATGACTATTGTCGCTCTCTAGTTGGTCGCTTCCCAGTCTCTTTCTAGCCTTCACTTGTACTAAGCGGGAATACTGCTTGTACATCCACTTCCATAAACCCCAAAGTTATTCCATATGAGTCCACCATACCTTCCTATATGCGGTATTTACCTGCCGTTCCAAGTAAATTTGTATGTGCCAAACTCTAAACCTTCAAATGAAATTTTGTTTTGTATGCTCGAATAGCTCATGTATCAACTAGGGCTGGCTATATCTTCCATGCTAGGTGGGTTATTCTAGTGGACTCCGCTCCTCATTCACGAGAAAATGGCCAGTAACCGAGATGCCTAGTCCCATGCTCAAATCAAAATAATTGCAAACAAAACTCCCCCAGGATTATTGTTAGTTGGAGGCACTCGTTGTTTCGGACAAGCCATGGATTGATGTTTGTTGGTGGTGGGGGAGTATAAACTTTACCATTCTGTTTGGGAACTGCCTATAATGTGTGTAGCATGGAAGATATTGAGATCTCTTGGTTGTTATGTTGACAATGAAAGTATGCCACTCAAAATATTATTTATCTCTGCTTCAAAACTTGAGCTCTAGCACCTCTGCAAAACCATGCTTCCCTCTGTGAAGGGCCTATCTATTTACTTTTATGCTGAATCATCACCCTCTTATTAAAAAGCACCAGTTGGAGAGCACTGCTATCATTTGCATGCATTGCTATTAATTTACATTGAGTATGACTGTGACTGGATCTCTTTTACCATGAATTACAATGTCTAGTCAGTCCTTGATCTTCAGGGGTGCTCTGCATTTATGTTTTGCGGTCTCAGAAAGGGCTAGCAAGATACCATCTTGTTATATCATGCTATGATTGTTTTGAGAAAGTGTTGTCATCCGAGATTTATTATTATTGCTCGCTAGTTGATTATGCCATTGATATGAGTAAATATGAGACCTAAATGTTATTGTGAATATGGTTAGTTCATAATCTTTGCTGAAAACTTGAATACTGGCTTTACATATTTGTAACAACAAGATCAAACAGAGTTTGTAAAAGTTTTTCTTTATCACTTTCAGTTTGTCAACTGAATTGCTTGAGGACAAGCAAAGGTTTAAGCTTGGGGGAATTGATACATCTCCAACGTATCTACTTTTCCGAACACTTTTGCCCTTGTTTTGGACTCTAACTTGCATGATTTGAATGTAACTAACCCGGACTGACGCTGTTTTCAGCAGAACTGCCATGGTGCTATTTTTGTGCAGAAATAAAAGTTCTCGGAATGACCTGAAAATCCATGGAGACACGTTTTGGAATTAATAAAAAATATTGGCGAAAGAATCAGCATAAGGGGGGCCACACCCTGTCCACGAGGGTGCAGGGCGCGCCCCCTACCTCGTGGGCCCCCTGAGACTCCACCGACCTCAACTCTAACTCCATATATTCACGTTCGGGGAGAAAAAAATCAGAGAGAAGGATTCACCGCGTTTTACGATACGGAGCCGCCGCCAAGCCCTAATCTTCCTCGGAAGGGCTGATCCGGAGTCCGTTCGGGGCTCCGGAGAGGGTAATCCGTCACCATCGTCATCATCAACCATCCTCCATCACCAATTTCATGATGCTCACTGCCATGCGTGAGTAATCCCATTGTAGGCTTGCTGGACGGTGATGGGTTGGATGAAATTTACCATGTAATCAAGTTAGTTTTGTTAGGGTTTGATCCCTAGTATCCATTATGTTCTAAGATTTGTTGCTATGACTTTGCTATGCTTAATGCTTGTCACTAGGGCCCGAGTGCCATGATTTCAGATCTGAACCTATTATGTTTTCATGAATATATGTGAGTTCTTGATCCTATCTTGCAAGTCAATAGTCACCTACTATGTGTTATGATCCGGCAACCCCGAAGTGACAATAATTGGGACCACTCCCGGTGATGACCGTAGTTTGAGGAGTTCATGTATTCACTAAGTGTTAATGCTTTGGTCCGGTACTCTATTAAAAGGAGGGCTTAATATCCCTTAGTTTCCAATAGGACCCTGCTGCCACGGGAGTGTAGGACAAAAGATGTCATGCAAGTTCTTTTCCATAAGCATGTATGACTATATTTAGAATACATGCCTACATTACATTGATGAACTGGAGCTCGTTCTGTGTCACCCTATGTTATAACTGTTGCATGAGGAACCGCGTCCGACATAATTATCCATCATTGATCCATTGCATACGAGCTTTTCACATATTGATCTTTGCTTAGTTACTTTTCCGTTGCCACTCTTACGATTACTACAAAAATGCTACTGTTACTTTTGCCACCGTTACCGTTACTTCCATACTACTTTGGTACTAAATATTTTGCTGTAGATATTGAGTCTTTCAGGTGTGGTTGAATTGACAACTCAACTGCTAATACTTGAGAATATTGTTTGGCTCCCCTTGTGTCGAATCAATAAATTTGGGTTGAATACTCTACCCTCGAAAACTGTTGCGATCCCCTATACTTGTGGGTTATCAATACAATAGATGCATGCTGGATAGCGGTCGATGTGTGGAGTAATAGTAGTAGATGCAGGAAGGAGTCGGTCTACTAATCTTGGAAGTGATGCCTATATAATGATCATTGCCTGGATATCGTCATGATTATTTGAAGTTTTATCAATTGCCCAACAGTATTTCGTTTACCCACCATTTGCTATTTTTCTCGAGAGAAGCCACTAGTGAAATCTACGGCCCCCGGGTCTCTTCCTTATTATATTTTCCTTTGCAATCTATTTTATTTGCTTTGATTTTCATATCTATTAAACCAAAAATACAAAAATACCTTGCTGCAATTTACTTTATCTCGCGTTCCCACGAGATCTATCTATCAAATTATTACAACTCTCTCACGTCTGTTTGCCAATTTCTGGCGCTGTTGCCCGAAAGGGATTGACAGCCCCTTTAACACGTCGGGTTGCGAGTATTTGTTATTTGTGTGCAAGTGTCGTTCACGTAGTGTTGCGTGATTCTCCTACTGGTTCGATAACCTTGGTCTCATCACTGAGGAAAATGCCGACGTAGTTCTAGCAGACATCAAAAGGAATTTCCGGCGCCGTTGCCGGGGAGACATCATCAACATCTACCAGGTTCCTAATCACAAATCTCATCTCCTTGCAATTTATATTATTTTCCATTTGCCTCTCGTTTTCCTCTCCCCCACTTCACAAAAAATTGTCGTTTTATTCGCCCTCTTTTTTGCTCGCCGTTTTCTCGTCAGATCTATCCTTTGCTTGCAATCATGAGTGATTTTGGTATGGCAACGACAGATGATGGCCTAACTCCTAAAATTGGACGTACGGACAATGTGCATGCTAAAACTTTTATTTTGGGGCAAGGGAATGTTATGGGAAAAGAACGTATCCAAGAATTTTTTTTAATCGTGTTGGAAATTTAAGTCTTGATGATATTCCTGTACTTAGAAAGACTAGATCCTGTGCGGAAGCTATTTCAGCGCTAGTTCTGAAACTTGAGAGTAAATTTATCCATACCCATCCTACTTTGTAAAGATTTTTTTAGCTTCCCGTTATAAAGAATCCCAAGGCTAGAAAGTTGGCCACTCTTGTTCTTATGAATGAATTTGACCACATAATACGGGAAGCTAGGGAAATCTTTGATTTTTATGGCATGAATCGTGAAAAACCGGTGATAGATGAAATTCTTTACAATAGTGATTATGCGTTAAGACATTTGCTTGGGGATAATCAAATCTTTGAGAGAATCTTAAAAAGGAAGTCCCCATATTTTAGATATAACCAACAAGTTTTCAATAATTTTAATCAATATTGCTCTTGGATTGTTGCCGGAAATCAAAGGGGTTATGATGATAAGCAACTTAATAGTGCTAAAGTTTCTATGGATAACATGTTTTATGTTGTCTTTACAAAACCTCATGACAAAAACACCCCTAAGGAAATTAAGGAGAAGGATGACAAAACTTAGGTCCTTGCTTTATGCCTAGCTAGGGGCGTAAAATGATAGCGTTTGTTGGGAGGCAACCCAATGAATAAAATTTATTTTTCTATTTTGCTTTCTGTTCTTGAGTGTTTGCACAATTATGCTACTATTATGATTGTGTTTTTTGTGTTTTAGTTAGTGTTTGTGCCAAGCAAAGCCTTTAGTATCTTCTTGGGTGATAGTTGTTTTGATCTTGCTGAAAAACAGAACTTTTGCGTCCAGAGATACAATTTTTAAAAATCACAGAAGCGACGAATAATTCTGAATTTTAAAGTAGATTGATATACAAATTTCTCAAGTTGTCCTAATTTTTCAGAATTTTGGAGTTACAGAAGTATTCGAAAAATCCAGATTGCTACAGACTGTTCTGTTTTTGACAGATTCTTTTATCTTTGCGTTGTGTGCTTGTTTTGATGATTCTATGGTTTTCTTTGAAGAGTTTTTGCCATAGAAAAGTCGGAATACAACAGATATAGTTCAAGAATAAAATATGAATAGGTTGCAACAGTACTTATAGTAGTGATTTGCTTTCTCATACTAACAGATCTCATGAAGGTTTTGTTGAGTTTTGTGTGATTGAAGTTTTCAAGTTTTGGGTGATGTTACGATGGATGAAGGAATAAGGAGTAAGAAGAGCCTAAGCTTGGGGATGCCCATGGAATCCCAAGCTATTATCCAAAGAGAAGCAAGCAACTAAGCTTGGGGATGCCCGAGTAGCATCCCCTCTTTCTTCCAACGACCATTGGTATTTTACTCGAAGCTATATTTTTATTCTGCACATACTATGAGTTTTGCTTGGAGCGTCTTGTATGATATGAGTCTTTACTTGTTTCGCTTTTTGTTTTAAGTCTTGAATCCTTGCTGGACACACCTATTTGAGAGAGCCAAAATTATGCCATGACTTGCTAGAATTGCTCTCTATGCTTCACTTAAATCTTTATGAGCTTTGGAATTGCTCTAGTGCTCCACTTATATCTTTTTGAGCATGGTGTGCTTTAGTATTTTTGAATAAATGCTCTCTTGATTCACTTAGATTTATTTGACAGTTAGTAATTTTTTTAAGAAATTCTCTCTTGCTTTACTTAAATTAATTTGAGAGAAAGAAATAGTATGCTCATGATCTTCACTTATATTTGTTTGAGCTTATCAAAAGAACACATGAAAATTAGTTACAAAGTTATAGATATCCAAGAAGGATATAATAAAATCTTTCATGAAGATCATTGGACAAAATAAACTTGATTCCTTGTAATAGTTTTGAGATATGATGATGTGATATGTGAGTCATGTTGATGAGTAATTATGCTTTAGTAAGAATATTGGTGTTAAGGTTTGTGATTCCCTATGCAAGCACAAAAGTCAATAGTTATGCAATGAAATTACATCCTACTTGTGGTGCATTATTTGGTGTTAATTATGCTCAATGCTCGCTTATGAGATTATTCGTTTCTTGGTTGGTCGCTTCTCAATCTTTTGCTAGCCTTCATTTTTGCACTAAGTATGATCACTACTTGTGCATCCAAAATCCTTTAAACCAGTTTTGCCACATGAGTCCACCATACCTACCTATATGCGGTATTATTTTGCCGTTCTAAGTAAATTTGTATGTGCCATCTCTAATTTTTCAAAATAAATTTATCTTTTGTGTGCTCGTACCGCTCATGAACCGGTAGGGGGTGGCTAATATATTTCCATGCTAGATATGTTATTCTCACGATGAGTGTTTATTCACTTGGCATTGCACGAGAGTAAGGCAAAGGTATTAGGGATACCCAATCCCGAAATAAAAAATGAATTTACTTTATGTTGTCAAATAATAAATTCCTTGAGAAGTGTTGGTATGGAAGGCACCCGTGGATACGGCTAGCCATGGAAAGTGAAAGTATGGTTGAAAAAGGGATAAACTTTAATTTCTGTCTGGGAACCGCCTATGATATATCTAGCATGGGAAGTATTGGGAACTACTCGACCGTTCTCGTTGACAGGAAAAGCATGCCTCCCAAAATGTTTTTATCTCTATCTTTTTCTCTTTGAGCTCTGGCACCTCTACAAATCGCTACTTCCCTCCGCGAAGGGCCTTTC
Organism: Triticum aestivum; assembly: GCF_018294505.1. Classification (NCBI taxonomy): domain Eukaryota; kingdom Viridiplantae; phylum Streptophyta; class Magnoliopsida; order Poales; family Poaceae; genus Triticum; species Triticum aestivum. The sequence continues at coordinate 389,372,096 of NC_057805.1, forward strand.
TTTTACTTTATGCATTTTTTATTTTTTATTTGAGTCTCCATCTTCTCTTATAAAGCACCAACTAAGGGGCACTATGATCGTACTTGAGCATTGGGTGTAGCTAATATGTGAGTGTGTTTCATGAATGGATCAATGATTGAGCATGATGGGCTAGGGATAACTTATTTTAGCATTGATATTTTGAAAGACATGGTTGCTTGTTGGTATGCTTGAGTATTAAAGTCCTCATGTCAAAACTAGACTATTGCTTTGAACCATATAAAAGTCCAAATGTCCATGCTACAAAGAAAAGAATATGAGATGAGCATGTTAGGCAGCATTCCACATCAAAAGTTCTGTTTTTATCATTTACCAACTCGAGGACGAGCAGGAATTAAGCTTGGGGATGCTGATACGTCTCCAACGTATGTATAATTTTTTATTGTTCCATGTTGTTATATTATCATTGTTGGATGTTTTATAATCGTTTTATATCATTTTTTGGTACTAACCTATTGACATAGTGCCAAGTGCCAGTTGTTATTTTTAGCATGTTTTTTACATCGCAAGAAATCAATACCAAACGGAGTCCAAACGCAGCAAAACTTTTTGTGGATTTTTTTGGTCCAGAAGACATCCAGTGGGCCGAAGAAGCACCTTGGGGGTGCTCCGAGGGGAGCACAACCCACCAGGGCGCGCCTGGAGGCCCAGGCATGCCCTGGTGGGTTGTGCCCACCTTGGTTGCCTCCCGAACCGTCTCTTTACTCTATAAATACCCCAATATTACAGAAACCCTAGGGGAGTCAACGAAAATGAATTCCAGCCGCCGCAAGTTCCAGAACCACCAGATCCAATCTAGACACCATCACGGAGGGGTTCATCATGTCCATTGGTGCCTCTCCGATGATGCGTGAGTAGTTCTTTGTAGACCTACGGGTCTGTAGTTAGTAGCTAGATGGCTTCCTCTTTCTCTTTTGATTCTCAATACAATGGTCTCTTGGAGATCCATATGATGTAACACTCTTTGCGGTGTGTTTGTTGGGATCTGATGAACTTTGAGTTTATGATTAGATCTATCTTTTTATCCATGAAAGTTATTTGAGTCTTCTTTGATCTCTTATATGCATGATTGCTTATAGCCTCGTATTTCTTCTCCGATATTTTGGTTTTGTTTGGCCAACTTGAACTATTTATCTTGCAATGGGAAGAGGTGCTTTGTGATGGGTTCGATTTTACAGTGCTTGATCCCAGTGACAGAAGGGGAACCGACACGTACGTATCGTTGCTATTAAGGATAACAAGATGGGGTCTATTTCTACATAAATATATCTTGTCTACATCATGTCATCATTCTTATTGCATTACTCCGTTTCTCCATGAACTTAATACACTAGATGCATGCTGAATAGCGGTCGATGTGTGGAGTAATAGTAGTAGATGCAGGCAGGAGTCGGTCCACTAATCTTGGACGTGATGCCTATATAATGATCATTGCACTACAAAAAAAGACACATCCGTGACATTTTGGGCCGAACGAATTTTTTCTATCATACTTATGACACTTCTATGACGATAATTGTGACAAAACCCGGTATCATCATAGATGAGGTGGGCTCCTACTTCTATGACAAAAAATCATGACAGAAAATGGGCTTTTCGTCCTAGACGGGCCGGAGACGAAGCTGCATGACATTCTTTGGGCCGTCCATGACGGAAAAAACCGTGGTAGAAGCGAGGGCGAGGAAAATTTTGGGGAGTTCCCGGTTACGGTGGGTGGTCGGGGGCCGAGCGATGCGTGTCTCTCTTGTACACGTACGCGCGTGTGTGCGAGGCGTTGGGCTCTAACTGAACCCGGGCGAGGCGTTGGGCTCTAACTGAACCCGAGCGATTGCACTAGCTACGTTACTGAACCCGAGTGATTCCTTCGCTACTGCTGCTAACTGAAGCTGATCGATGCTGCCTCTGGATGAACAGTGAGCGTTGCTGGGGGGTTTGGATGAACAGTTCCCGGTGGGGGTGGATGAACAGGACCCTGTGGTGTTGCCTCTAGATGAACAGGACCCCGATCGATCGAGCCGGTTGGGGCTGGATGAACAGGACCCCATGGAGGGCTGGATGAACAGGACAACCCCGTGGAGGGCTGGATGAACAGTAGACGGTGGAGGGCTGGATGAACAGTAGCCCGTGGAGGGGTGGTTGAACAGGAGCCCGTGGAGAGGGCTGGTTGAACAATAGCCGGTGGAGTAGCGCATGGTGGAGGCTGGATGAACAGGAGCCCGTGGATGAACAGTCGCAGGTGGAGGCTGGAGGAGGTCGACGGTGGATGAACAGTAGCCCGTGGAGGCTGGAGGGGGTCGACGGTGGATATGAGCAGTATCCCGTGGAGTCCCGTTTTGCGGTACGCCGCACCCCTCCCGGTGAACAGGACCACTGTTTCGACCATAGCGCTCCAACACAAGTCCGTTTCCTCCATTTTGCGGTACGCCACACCCCTCCCGATCAACAGGACCCTGTTTCGACCGTAGGAGGTCCAACACAAGTCTGTTTCCTCCGTTTTGCGGTACGCCAGACCCCTCCCGATGAACAGGATCCCGTTTCGAATGTGGTCGGTCGAACACAAGGCCGTTTCCTCCGTTCTGCGGTACGCCAGGCCTCGTTTCCATCGGCTGTTCTGTCCAAGCCCTCCCGATGAACACGACGACGCATTCCGTTCTGACCCAGCCGGTTGGCTCCCCATGAACACGACGACGACGTTGTTTCTCCGTTCCGACCCAGCCATGTACACGAGCCCTGGCCGTACGTATGCGCGAGTAGGCGTTCGAGACCCCGCCCGTGTGTACATACGTGGCCGTATTTTCTTTCTTGCACACTGGCCGCTGTACATACGTGTACATGCTACATGCGCGCCTCTACATCGACCAGTATGTACATACACATTCGCGACCAGAATGACAACGCTACGTACGCTTCGACCAGGTGGGTCCCGACTGTTAGGCACTTCCTTCCGTGCGAAGATGTAGCTGGTGGGTCCAGCAGTCAGGGGCGAATCGTTTTTCTTTTGCCCGGACGCACTTCCTTGCATGCGAAGATGTAGCTGGTAGGTCCCAGCAGTCAGGGGGGAAATGTTTTTTTCATGAAATACGGTTGCCCGTCCGGTGGGTCCCTGCTATCAGGTGGAGGAATCATTATTTTCCACGTAATAAGGAGGCACTTCCTTGCTGCAGCCGTGGACCCAGCTATCAGCCTCTCCACGTACAGTCCACGTCCAATGGAAGCTGTTCCTTGACCACCTTGACCACGCCGCGCCGAGAGCACCAGGGCGGTGGACAACGGCGAGGTCTAGGAAGGGGACGACGCGGAGCCGGGGACGACGCGGAGCCGGGGACGACGCGGAGCCGGGGAAGACGCGGCAGCGGATGCCCACGCATAGAGGAGTATGAGGGTTCACCGGTTCGCTGCGGTGTGAGGCTGCCGTCGCCGTAGAATAACAGGGGGTGTGGGTGAGTAGAGGGATGGCCTGGCCAGTGGTGGGAGTAGTAGGGGGTGGTGAGGCCTCCGCCGCATCGCAGCCGGCCACGGGAGGCAGGAGCACGAGGCACGACCGGCGCTGGTTTGGGCGGCTGGAGCAAGAAGACCAGAGGTTGAAGAAGCACTACGGCCGTTGGATGGACATCGTATGGTCACTGGAGCTAGAATCGTGCATATTGACTAAGTTGACAAAGCTCTGCGTCCCCGTCAACTTAGTAGGCCCACAAGTCAGCCTCCCACTATACTGGGTCCCAGCTAGCAGGGGAGTATTCATTTTTTTGTGCGTAATAAGGAGGCACTTCCTTGCGTGTGAAGATATAGCTGGTGGGTCCAAGCTGTCAGCAGCGGTAATGTTTTTTTCGCAAAATACAGAGGCCCTTTCGGTGGGTCCCAAATGTCAGGTGGAGGAATCATTATTTTGCGTGTAATAAGGAGGCATTTCCTTGCGTGCGCCCATGGACCCAGCTGTCAGCCTCTCCACGTACAATCCACTTCAGATGCATGTCAGTCATTGACCACGTTGACCAGGCCGTGCCGAGAGCACCAGGGCGGTGGACGACGGCGAGGCCTAGGAAGGGAACGACACGGAGCCAGGGAAGACTCGGCAGTTGTTTCCCACGCGGAGGGGAGTACGACTGTACGAGGGTTTACTGGTTCGTTTGCCGTCGCCGGAGAATAACAACAGGTGTGGGTGAGTAGAGGGATGGCTAGGCCAGCGATGGGAGTACGGTGGGGTGGTGAGGCCTACACGGCAGCACAGCCGGCCGCGGGGAGGAGGGAGCAGGCAGTCCCGCCGGTGCTTATTTGAGCGGCTGGAGCAGGAAGAGCAGAGATTGAAGAAGCACGGCGGCCGTTGGATGGACATCTAATAGTCACTGCTTGTGCGTCAACCTTTTTTTAGGAAAGCCTCAAATCTGTGGAAAACAGCATACATCTCATCTGCCATTATTTCTAATAATTTACAGCCCATTTGCTAATTCTTAAGGTTTTTTTGGAGCCCATATTCTTTTTGTTAGCATTATAGCCCATATTGTGGCCACGGTTAAAAAATCATATGAAATTTTGCATATTTTGGTGCGGTCCGAACTGTTTTTAATCCCGAAATTTCGAGTCACATTCAAACTGATTTTAAAAATAAATGTATATCAATATAAAATCCAACAAATTGTCCACGCATAAAAATCAATGCAATTTAAAATCTCGAAATGAAAAAAAGAAATTTGAAACTAATTGCCGGTTTGATGTGTTTTAAAAATGTACAGCCCATTTCTCATTACTGATAGGCCATTTTCTCGGCCAGCCGAATGAAGCTCTTCTCGTCTTGAAAGATTTGCAGCCCAACAGGCCTGACAAAGCAACTTACTTGGCAAATCACAAAAAAAAACTGGGCTAGCCATTTGCAGAGAGAAAGAAAACTACTGGGCTGGTCTGTGGTAAACATAAAAGAGAAGGCTGTCTAGACAGGCCAGAGTGCCCCGCACAGCCCAGTTAACACCCTGCTTCCGTCTCAAAAACAAATTAGATAAATGCCCCTCCAATTATGGCGATTCATAAAAATGCCACTGCAATTTCCAAACTTTGAAAAATGCCACTGCAATTTTTGCAAACTTTGGAAAACGCCACTGCAATTTGCAAACTTTGAAAAACGCCACTCCAGACTTCGAAAAATGCCACTGGAAATGGCATGAAATGGCAGTTTTCAAAGTTTGGAAATTGCAGTGGCATTTCTCAAAAACACCAGATTTGGAGTGGCATTTATCAAATTAACCCAAAACAAAAATAACTGGGCGAGCTGCTGGGTCCCTGGTGTCAGCCGCTCGTTGTGCAATTCTCTCGTTTATTGACTACGTTGACAATGGCATAGGACCCAATGTCAGAAATCCATTAGGAGGAGCCATTTTTTATTGGCTTGAAATAAGGAGGCACTTGCTTGCGTACTGCCATGACCTTGGCGGGTCCCTGCTGTCATCCTCTCCATGTACAATCATCTCCTGATTGTGTACGCGTCAACTTGGTAGGCCCACAAGTCAGCCTCTAAACCCGTGGAGGACAAATACAAGCCATTTAAAAAAATAACAGCCCATTCCATACGTTCAAATGAAAAGTTCAACATTCAGAGCAAAGTAACAGGTCTGATCCACATATAGAGTACTGAACTTCCACGTTGACAACCATCATAGCCAAGTTAACTATCTACTCCCACTAATACTCTAGTAGCGTACAAGTACTAACTTACTCTTAGCTAACTAGACGATGCCGGCCGCCATCTGCGGTACATGCTAAACGCCGGCACCGGCATCCTCCGCCTCGCCTCGGACTTGCCAGAGGTGCGATAGGGCGCGTTGCTCGCGCGTTTTGGCCCTTTACATGCCGGCGTGGTCCACCGAAGCTTCGGCTTCTAAGCGAGAAACCCACTTGACTGGTAGTAAAAATCGGTGTCGCGAACGCGTGCATGCCCGACAGCCGCCAGGGCTATTTGCCGGGCGCCGGCCTCCATGTAGTCGGCCCAGTTGCGGGCGCTCTGCTCGCGACTCACAGCATCGGTGCGCTGCTGCTCCATGTCCCGATGGCGGTGCAAATCGGCGATACGCTGCTCCTCCGCCAAGCGGCCGCGCTCCAACAACTCCTGCTCCTCTGCTAGGCGGTCGCACTCCAACAAGTCCTCAATCTCCGCATTGCCATCTAAAGACCGATAGAATGCCTCCTCCCTCCGTCTGCCTTCTGGTGAAAAACCGAACACTAGTTCCGGCGGTGACCGCCTCCGGCCTCGCCTATCATGGACGGGCGGGGGCATGGCGGACGTGGCAAGAGCGAGGATAAGTGGTGAGCGACGTCGGGCCGGTGGGGGCCTATGAGGATAGGGCGAGTTGGGTCACGGTGCCACCAGAGAAGGCCGGGAAATAGTACTTATAGGCGAAAGGTAGCGCGACGGTCATCGGAATTCAATGCATAAGCAGGCTTGGCTTAGCGCGCCAGCTTGCCGTGGAAAACTAGAGAAACTGAAATTATGATTGTGCCGTCCCGTCCCGTCCGTGCTGGGTCGCACGCCGGCATGACGGTCAAACGAGTGCACTCGAATCATCTCCCTCCTTGTCAATAATGATTCCATGGATTTAAAAGGCCCGCAACAATTAAAGCGCATCTTTTTCGCATCAGTTATCTGCCTCAATTACGGCCGGCTGCATGTAGGCACTCAGAATCGCTCGCAGCCAGTACGCGAAGCAGCATGCAACGAGTCACAGCCGAGGGCACGCATGCAGCCACTTAAATCGCTGGAATTAATTAGGCTCAAACTTCTGCATGCAGTTAATTATTGTCGTGCCTTGGTCTTGCTGCTTTGGCTCACGGGACTAATAAACCCGGACGGAGGGAGTACCTTGGTTGGTGAGATTTTTGAATTAAGCCCTGCAAACCGGAAAGGGGGTACTAGTACGTGCGTGATCCGCTATTTATTCGTGTAGGATCGAGTAGGTCGTTTCTTAAATTGAGCCCTGCAAACCGGAAAGGAGGTAGTACGTGCATGATCCGTTATTTATCCGTGTAGGATCGAGTAGGTCGGATAGTGTACGTGTAGGATCGAGTAGGTCGGATGGTGTACGTGTACAATCGCATTAGTTGATGAACTTTAGCTGGGAGATAAGGCATTTGTGAACGTTTTCGCTGGCAGTTTCTTCAGATTCGCATGGCATTTTCTTCAGAACAGCTTGTCAGTTTCTTCAGAGGTAGGCATTTTTATTCAAAAAACTGCCACTTCGGATCTTGCGTCGCAACTAAAACTGCCAGGAGCGCATTAGTAGGCTAGCTAGTGATCGATCAATAACTTGTAAACACTGAGCGAACAGAAATAATGAACTGTTAATGCATCTCAATGATTCACAGATCATATACAAATATGTAGCTCCAAAAGGAAAGATCAGCCACTTCGGATCTTGCGTTGCAACTAAAACCAACTAGTACGATTCCCATACATAAGATCAACATGTTAATGCATCTTAATGATTCACAGATCATATACAAATATATAGCTCCAAAAACAAAGATATAGAAAAAACATTTGTTCTTCCTACTAACATGGATGCTTCTCTTGGCCAACATTCAGTACAGACTGAAAGAAAATTTTGTTTGTGAAGTCTACAATTCCTCTTGCAAACGTAAGTGGTTTCACCGCAGCTGGAACCATGAGAATGAACCACACATGATGGAGGAACATCCACTGCAATATGATTTGGTCTTCTCTCGATCACACGGCGAGACTATTTTCGGAATACAAACTTTAACTTAGCAAAATGATGCCCACTGTATAATCAGACCAAAGCAATGAAGCACCTAGTGTTGGCCAATAAATAGTACAGTACTACTTTTCTGCAGTCCATGAAGTGACTATCCAATCTTTCTATGTCTATTTTCAAATGGCACTGCATGCAGTGACTATACTATTCTCTTGTGCAGTTCAACCAAAATTGCAGTCACTTTGTGTGTTTGCCAAATAGCAACGGGCAGACATCTCTGTCTGCACAAATATCAAGCAGCTAGTAAACATATACCGCACCTTGTATTTTCGGTTTAAACATGTCTCTTCCGCTTAGCATCTGTCATGTTTTGCACTCGACAATTTGATACAGTCATGTTTTGCACTCGACAATTTGATACAGTCATGTTTTGCCCTGGATAATTTCGTACTGAACTGATTTGCTGGTTCAGAGCAAAAATATAGCGCCTATTCTTCATCAGACCAAGGATATCCATGTTCGCAGTGATGGAAGAGGTGAAATTGATACAACCAAAATTGAGCATCCAATCACTGAATCCTGTCCTGCACCTCCAATGTAGGTCCACCCGGCCAATAAATTCACATGCAAACCACTAGTATTACTATCTAATGACAGTACAAAAAGAGTAGCAAGATAGTAGCAAACCATGTACCTTCGTAATGAACAGCTCATAGTGCCACCAATTGGATATAAAGGTTTGGAAGAAAACATGCTCCTAATGTTGAACCAGTTGGACTTTTTGTGTAGTTCCACTAAAATCGAGCATCCCTGTTTGCATAGATATTGAAAGTGTGATTACTATAGAAGTGGCACTAGTTGAAGCATAGACTCACAAATATAAGCATTCCAATTTCTTAATGGGAAAAGGTAGCAAGACTGTTTCTAACCACCTGTTTGAAGGAATAAATAAGGCAACAACGGCTGATGTCAGAAAGGCATATATAGTTCTTTCTGAAAGAATGATCGATTCGTGACCTTTCCTCTTCTTTTAAGCATATTTTGTGCAGTTCAACTAAAATAAAATGCCATCACCGCCTTGACAGTTTAGTGACACTGTACAAAAGGAAATAACTTAACATTACATCACGATGTCAAGTATGTAGTCGACAGGCGTTAGAGACAAACATACAGACCTCCTCCGATAACATAATGAACATTAATTTTAACAAAGGTGTGACTAGCTTTACCGGGATAATTTGAGTGAACTCTACACCCTTTGTTCCTTAATATAAGACGTTTTTGCGGTTCAATTTAAAGTACCCAAACGTCTAGTATTTAGAAAAACAGGTAGTAGTTTTCTTGAGCACATATCTGGGAAAGCTTGCAACACTTTATTTATGTCCATACGCTAATGCAACACCATTCGAATACTACAAATATACACTAATCCAGTGGCTAGTGCAACAGTAGAGTAGTTATTTTATTACAGGGTATAGTACAATGGTTTTACTGAACAGATTTCAATAAACTGTAGCACTCGAAGATTTCTATAAGAATTAATAATACAAAATGTAAAGGTAACATGTTTCAGCATTGGTATACTAGCTGTGCATGAGCATTAAACCAAATACATAAGTCTGAAGGTAACTAGCATTATTAACTAATGACAGCATAAAAACATTGCAAACCATGTACCTCCAAGGTAAATATCATTTCGAACTCGGGGGGACCTTAAAAATTGCTATCCCAATCTTGATAATCGATCAAACATAAAAACTTGATCGAACGAATCAAGAGAACAGCCGGAGGAGGAGGTGCCCACTCTTGACCTTTCCTCTTGTCTTCATAATTTTTTGTGCAGTTTAACCAAAATAAAATGACATCAGCGCCTTGGCATTTTGGTGACACTGTACAAAAATATTAACTTATCTCGTGAAAGTGAGGTATGTAATCTATAAGCATTAACAGTGCGAAAATCTGAAGGTAGTAACAAGTTTCATCATTGGTATACTGGCTATGCAACAGCATTACAATGCCTTAGCTGAAAAATCTTTAATACATCCACAATCAACAGCTAACCCTCAAATAATCCAGTGACATTAAATGGCATTGCTTAAATTTATCGATGGCATTAGACTGAGTGCGGCATTAGTTAAATGTGGCATCACTTTAGCAGTAGCATTGCTTGACTTGACTGCTGGCATTATACTAACAACAAAAAAGTGACAATAAGAGCATGGGAGGCCCATTCGGATAGTGGGCGCACCGGTACGATGTACCTCCACGGACGCATAGAGTGGTGAGGGAGGTATGGTTGCCCAGAGCAACAAATATCCAGGCAGCATATGTGGATTACGTCCCATTTTTGTTCTCTTTAGCCACCTTTTTCCTATCTGAGGACAACAACCCGATCGACCTGGTCATTCTCTATTGCGTTGTCATGCCTTTCTACCCTTCTTCATCCAAGAGACACGAGACTCGTTCCTTAGCTACTGATTTTCCCCTTTTCAACCTAGATGCGGGTTCGATGCCTACTCTCTTGGACAGTACAGTCTCCCTTCCTTTCCTTATTCAATCCAGACATGGATTAGTCTGCATGAAGTAGGGTTTCCTTTAATAGTGCAAATTAAGGTTTTCGTCTGCGTGACCAGTAGAGCAGAGGATAGCAAATTGGGAAGATGGTGGAGTGGAAAAAGATCCACATGCAGCGTCGTGGCGGATGGGGAAATAGAACAAGGGTATGGTTCGAAAAGAGGTAGCATACCTGAGGGTCGGCGGGAACTGGCTTCGCTCGTGGTCGTCGTCCTCCGCACGCACTAAGGCAGCGAGCTTGGGGACGGAGGCCATCCCGCGCGGGCGCTAGGTCTGAGAGGACGGCCTTGTCGTCAGTGTGTGACCTCGCTCGCCGATGACGAGTGCGTCAATGCTGCACGTCCTTTTCTTCCCCGGTGGATCTGTGACCACCGGTGAGGAGGGAGAGAGAGGACGTCTTTTTTAGATCTGGAGAGAGGGTGATAGTGTGAGAAGCAAGTGGGCAGCCCTTAGCAAGAAAGCTCTGAAGCTCCAGCCTATATATCTTTTTTATACTACTAGTACTAGAGGTGGAGTAGTGGTAGAGTAGTTTATATTTTCTCTACAAATAGTACCAGTTAGTCATGCTTCAAAACTGAACGGCACGCCATTAAAAAAATAAAGTCGAGAAATAATGCGGCACTTCGGGCCAACGCGGCCAGATCGCATTTTGCACGAGAAATTACACACCATGTTTCATTGACATGTGGTCCCGTTCCAACATGTCAGTGAGACGACGGCGAGTCCTTTTGTACAATTTCCGAAAGGACATGTAGGCCGGGGCGCCTCTTCATGTACCGTGGCAAACTGGCAACCGTCCATCGACTCTTCGCCTTTCCCTCTCGATTTGGAACTACTGTCGCACGCTCTTCCTCCCTCCTCCATTTGCCTTCACCCTTCCTTCTGCCATTGTTCGATCGTCTTCTCCATGGAGGGAACAAGCCGGAAACGGCCCCGTTATTCTTGCCCCGATCTGAAAGATGACATGGTGGGGGAACTCATTGATCGGTGCGACGTCATCACCTCGGCTAGCATGGCAGGTTTGTTCAAGACCATTCTCGACTCAACTAATAACATCATTACAAGGAACCCAAGGATCCAGGAGCGGTTTGATCTCCCTTATCTTCTTCGCTATAAGCCTGTTCGCATGGGTGCGGACGACGGAGGCCTCGCCTTGTGCAAGTTGATGCCGCTTGATAATGATACGTGTGATGTCAAGATGCCATCGCTTAAGGGTAAGGCCTGGGCTGGCGCAAATGGAGATTGGGTTGTTTATATTGGGTACAATTGCGAGTGGGAACTTGTGAATGTGTACAGTCGTCAGCGGATTCCACTTCCAAAAATCTCAGAGTGCCCTGAGGATGAGCACACAGATGATCTACGTACGTTCAAATACGATCATGGTGGCTGTCGTCTAAGGAAGATAGCAATTTGTCGAGTTCCCAACCGCTCTTGGAATTACAAGAACTATGAAGTTGTTGCTATCTTCGACAAGCTTGTTACCATCGTTACTGGTTCCACGGTTCGTCCATGGATATTGCTCAAAAATCAGTTTCTATACACGGATGTGTACTGTGATGCAATTCAATACGAGGGTCTTGTGTTTGCTTCCACCACTCGTGGCACTATTTTTGCATGGGATCCTCGTAGTTTCGGTACGTTTGTCTTCCACCGTAATTATAATTGTTTCATCCACATGCATGCGGGTTAGCAAGTTTCCCTTTACTAATTAACCTTCTTCTTGTGTTTCCAAGGTCCTGTGAACATTCCACCACCTATACTTGAAAATTTTTATAACCAAGGGGGAGATGACGATGGTGATGATCACGATCATGAGGACGAGCAGGACTTATATACTCAGTGGCGGCTAGCAACTAATTCCGATGGATCACCTCTTCTTGTCTATATACAGTGCACTGAGATTGTTACTGCTGAGGGAGCACGTGTTGTCTCCCATGGTCGCCCTCTCCGGACCTATTCCAACACCCGTTGCAGGGTATTCGGGATGGATACTAGTATGCTAGCGCCAACACCTTCTCCCTGGTACAGTATTGATAGTCTTGGAGAAAACTCGCTCTTCCTTGGACCAAACTATCCAATGATGGTTAAAGGCGATCCAGCTGCTGTTGACACGACGTTACTACCATTTATGAGAAGCAACTGTATCTATACGTCGGACATTGCGGTGGTTCCCTACCCTGGTCGTGATATATGCTGCTTCAGCCTGGATGATCAGTCCCGCGTTGCTCTCGATATTGACAATAGCTGGCCCTTCCCAGAGCACCTATGGTTCAAAGCAAGCGTTTCCAACGCAAAGGATTGGTTGAGTTGAAGTTCATTTCATTGCTTGTTATTTGTTGTGTGATGAAAACTTCAGTATTTACTAGAATATTTTGTTGGAAATAATCTATAATCCAACATGTATCATCGTTGTCGTTGTGTGTTGATGACTTGTTGTATGTAATGAATGGTACATTTGCAAATGCGTGTCTACTCAATTTATGAATGGTTTTCGAGTCACTTCTTGGAGTGTGAGTACCGTAGTAGTATAGCCAGCATCCGGTTAGTATATGAAGTTGCCACATCACAGAGAGCCAACCTAATATTGGGGTATGCTAGTCCTCCACCGGCGCGCCGCTGCAAATGGCGGAGGAAGTGAGAGATCGTGTCACCTTGTGTCCAGATCTGAGATGCCACGTGTACCAGATGAATGACTCCAAGTTCGACCACCATGATGCTAGGTGCGAGCCGAGGAACACTGTTGGAGAGACCCCCCTCATAATTTTCCTACATTGGTCGTTTGATTCATAGGATAGAATGCTATAGGATTTTTTTCCTATGTAATCATGTTTTAATTGGCAATCTAGCATCCACTCCAACTTTTGTTTCACTTCCTTTGATCCTATGAAGAGAGTACTTGCTCTAAATGATGTGCCGCTGCAAGAGCCGCCTATATTAATTAACCATGCTCTAAAAAGGTGGACCAGCTTTGGCTATAGTAGTACTGTACTAGGTTAGTAGGTGACCTTGCGCTTGGCTCTTCTCCTCTTGCGGAAGTCGAACAATAATGATGGTACTACAGTAGTACTTATGGCAATCTGACACCAAATGAACTGTTGCACGTCCACCGCTTGTAAGCAAAAGTTTCTCCTCGTGCTGCGAGCCACCGCGCACGCGTTGGCGAGGGAGAAGGCGTAGTAAGAAAGCTTCTCGTCATTCTGCGAGTTGATGGGACACATCAAAGTTATGTATTTATTAGTACTCTCTTCAAAAAGGGCCGACCATGTCCATGGCTACCATCCCGTGCTCTGTCATTGAGTACGTGCACTATTCATGTGCCATCGAGGAGAAAAGATATTGCGTAGTACTAGGTGCCATCGAAGTGCACGACTCACTTATGCACTGCATATCTCCAGTTTCTTGCATGACACGCCACCTTGATGCTAGATGTCCCGCGTGTCATGGAGGCATATAGTATGATTTTGTAAAATGGAGGCATATAGATGTCCCGCGTGTTGGCAAAAGGATGAACAAAGATCATGTCTTAAACGAAAGAGTGGAAGAACATAGATTCCCGACGACCGAGACAGAGCAACAAACCTCGGGGTGGAGCGTCTGCACTCACAATATTTTATATTATTCAGCGATATAAAATCAACCAAATCTCTCCACGTTCCTATACCATTCTATAGTATGAGAATAACTTTGAACGTAAGCCATTGATTCACTCTATCAAATGGTCATAGTTGGAAAATCCAAACAAAACCAAGCATTGGATCAACTCTTTTTTCGAGATCAACTCTTTTAGCACTTAGATTGTTACCGCCTGCCCACCTAGCCCACCTATATATCCGCTCACGTGTGATGACCACAGGAGCTATCCACTCAGATTGTATGTTAAAAAAATAAAGGTCGATAACTAATGCGGCACCTCGGGCCAACGCGGCCAGATCGCATTTTGCACGAGAAATTACACACCATGTTTCGTTGACATGTGGTCCCGTTCCAGCATGTCAGTGAGACGACGGCGAGTGCTTTTGTACAATTTCCGAAAGGACGTGTAGGCCGGGGCGCCTCTTCGTGTACCGTGGCAAACTGGCAACCGTCCACCGACTCTTCGCCTTTCCCTCTCGATTTGGAACTGCTGTCAGACGCTCTTCCTCCCTCCTCCATTTGCCTTCACCCTTCCTTCTGCCATTGTTCGATCGTCTTCTCCATGGAGGGACAAGCCAGAAACGACCCCGTTATTCTTGCCCCGATCTGAAAGATGACGTGGTGGGGGAACTCATTGATCGGTGCGACGTCATCACCTCGGCTAGCATGGCAGGTTCGTTCAAGACCAATCTCGACTCAACTAATAACATCATTACAAGCAACCCAAGGGTCCATGAGCGGTTTGATCTCCCCTATCTTCTTCACCGTGACCCTGCTGACTGGCACGGGGACGAGGGAAGCCTTTCCTTGTGCAAGTTGATGCCGCTTGATAATGATACGTATGATGTTAAGATGCCATCGCTTGAGGGCAAGGCTTGGGCAGGCGCAAATGGAGATTGGGTTGTTTATATTGGGTACAACTGCAAGTGGGAACTTGTGAATGTGTACACTCGTCACCGGGTTCCACTTCCAAAAATCTCAGACTGCCCAGAGGTTGAGCACACCGGTATTCTACGCATGTTCAAATACGATCATGGTGGCTGTCTTCTACGGAAGATAGGAATTTGTCAAGTTCCCAACCGCTCTTGGCATTACAGGAACTATGGAGTTGTTGCTATTTTCGACAAGCTTGTTGTCGTCCTTCGTGGTTCGACTGGATGGATATTGCTCAAAAATTAGTTTCTATACACGGATGTGTACTGTGATGCAATTCAATACGAGGGTCTTGTGTTTGCTGCCACCACTCGTGGCACTGTTTTTGCATGGGATCCTCGTAGTTTCGGTACGTTTGTCTTCCACCATAATAATTGTTTCATCCACATGCATGCGAGTTAGCAAGTTTCCCTTCTCTACTAATTAACCTTCTTCTTGTGTTTCCAAGGTCCTGTGAACATTCCACCATCTATACTTGAAAATTTTTATAACCAAGGGGGAGATGGCGATGGTGATGATCACGAGCATGAGGACGAGGAGGGCCGGTATACTCAGTGGTGCCTGGCAACTTCCGATGGATCACCCTTCTTGTCTGTATACAGCCCACTGCTGATGTTACTACTAAGTAAGCAGGTGTTGTCTCCCATGGTCGCACTCTCCGGACCTATTCCAACACCCGTTGCATGCTATTCGGGATGGATACTACTGTGCTAGCTGTCGGTGTCAAAACAGGCGGATCTCGGGTAGGGGGTCCCGAACTATGCATCTAAGGTTAATGGTAACAGGAGGCGGGGGACACGATGTTTACCCAGGTTCGGGCCCTCTCGATGGAGGTAATACCCTACTTCCTGCTTGATTGATCTTGATGATATGAGTATTACAAGAGTTGATCTACCACGAGATCGTAGAGGCTAAACCCTAGAAGCTAGCCTATGATTATGATTGTTTATATCTCTATCGACTAGCCTGGCCCCGGTTTATATAATGCACCAGAGGCCTAGGATAACAAGAGTCCTAGCCGAATACACCGGTGGGGAGGTGTCCTTATCTTGATCACCAAGTCTTGTGGAATCTTCCTTGTATGCGGCAGCTGTCCGAACTGGCCCATGAGTATACGGCCATGGGGGTCCTCGGCCCAATCGAACAGATCAGGAGATGACGTGGTGAGTACCCCCTAGTCCAGGACACCGTCAGTAGCCCCCTGAACCGGTCTTCAAGTTAGGGACGCTCCTCGATTCTTCCGAACTGTTCTTCATCTTCGGTCGTCGGTCTTGAAAACTTGTTCAACAAATTTTCCCGAGATGCACCTGAAGGAAAACATGAAACCGCTGATCCTAGTAGCACCTGAGACTCAGGTCGATGCACGAAATCGGCCTGAGGATCAACTCCTAGCTCGGTAGCACACGTAGGAATAGAAACGCAGTGTAATATATTAGAGATAATAGTGATCGGCGAACGGGCCCTTGAGAGAGGGTCTTGAAAAGTTGCCGTAATATATTTAGCTTGACGCCGGATAGGTCCAAATGGTACCTATTGTTATCCGAAGACACGTTTGCCCATAGTTCGGTCAAGCCGAACACTTGGCAGTTGGAATTTTCTGCATTGAAATAGGCAATGCAATAGCCCCTGAGACACTGGTCGGGTGGCAACACCAGATCAGGGGATCGATGTGCCCCTTTAATATTTGTAAATAATGAGCGCAAAGCCCAGTAGCCCCCCGAGCCTTAATGTGGGCACGGGTGGCCGAATTAAGGATCGATATCCAGAGTAAAATCACAGATTATGTGTAATGATTCTATGTATCCAAGTACTTTACATCATTATTTTGACTCCATTGCGACCGTTTATCAGTTGAAAGTGGCCCATCGTCGGCTTCTACCCCTTTGTAGATACTACGCAGGGTGTTTCCGCAATAACAAGAGAACCCTTAGCCGACGTCTCGGTGCCTGAAGGCGGTTGTGTTAGCGGAAACGAGGCAATCAGATATGCGGGCTTTATAACTTTCGCTTAGTCATAGGAGCTTTAAACTGGGGAAGCTAGCTATGAGCCCCCGGTTAGTGTTCGGCGACAGCCGAGATCAAGCCGTAAACACTTCGGCCAATGTTATGAACGGCCCGTCATTTAACATAGTCATCGAATCGCTGACCAGTTTACGCCTATTGTGACAGTCAGTTTTAGGCTTTCTCCACTGAGGTGCTTAACCATGCGAGCTGGAAGCACAATCGTAGTGGTTCTCCCTTTGCACACCTAGCCGAATAGAGCGGAACGTAGGAGGCAAGCACAGGAGCCGGGAAACTATTGACCGAAGACAAAATTCGAAACCGATGCATATATGGCAATATCCAAGAATGTTTTTGCCGAATCTCTAAAGGTGTCCGGCGTTGCACTACGAGACTAATGCTGGAAACACACAAATAGTTTAAAAGTGCCATAGGCTTGGAAAACCAAAAAACGTCAGTGAACACCTGACGTCCGAACAAGATCAAGTGTTCGGTGCCAATCTGAAAATTGGTCTTTAGAAAAAAAGGTGATTCTGTCGTGCTTTAACATGACACATCCTATCTCAAGACTTCAAGCGGGTCAGCCTACGGCTTCAACCTCCTATCCCGAAGGTGGAGTACTTCTCATTAGGCCAGTTTAGCAAACTAAACTCTAGCGGCTTTGAGAGAGAAATTAGGCTCCCCGGCTAGTGACCACACACTCGTGTCGAAAAAAGGAGTGATAAATAATAATAATAAAAACTTTGCAACGACTAAGAAGAAGAACACTTATTATAAAACAGCTCATATAAATTTAAGAGCCCCCAAGTGACTTGGGTAAAAGAATTTTATGTAAAATGATTCTATGTACCGAAGTACTAATATCATATCTTTGTTCACCCAAACTTTAAACGCGTCTTAACCGACCGTCGGCTTCTCCCTCTTCGGTCAAGGACCGAAAATGTACTCCACCTGTCGAAAATATCGACGGTGTTTCCGATAACCAGGCAATCAGGCCATAAGGCTGTAACAGACAAAGCGCGCTCAGGGAACTTATGCTATATTACTGACAAAGTGTAAGAAGCATCTTCGAAGAAAATAGTACCCCCATCGATACCTTTCTTCGGCTGCTCATTGTTACTATGAGACTTGTGCAATAGATTTTTTGTACTCATGAGTTCCGTTGTGTGCTGACCATAATTGAAAACAATAAGAGCGCTAGCTTTCAGCTTCACCCAGCCTGAGGTCCGGCTCGGATGACCCGATCGTGACAATCACAGAGGTGCTCCCTTTACTCCCTAGCCGAACAATCGAGAACGTAGGGGTAAACACAGGAGCGAGGCAACCCAGCTTGCAAATCGCTTAAGTCAACATGGTGCATATTGTGGCGTAATACACGAACAAGGAACGAAGCCGTACAAGTGTAATCATTTGCAAGAGGAAAGGCTTCATAAAGGAAGCCCCCAAGTAAACGGGGTATTTAAATTTGTGTGTCACAAAGAAGGTTATGACAAGGAATTTTTTTCACAAACAACTTTTTGCCAAAAAAGTATAATGCTTGGTCGAACCGAACACAAGTTAAAAATTTAAAACTTTGAGCATGAAGGCAACTTAGCTGGTTAATATGTTCGGCATTGATGACGCGGTCCGAGCTTGATGCGGGACAAGGTTCCATCCCCCAAGCTGGCCCCGAGGTGGCGGAGCGAAGAGCTCGGCACTCCGAAGTGGTGACATAGCACGGCCAATGCAGGCCGGCAGAGTGACGCCGAAGTCCCCGGCGTGGGGTAATGAAATGTTGACGAAGCCCCCCGTCCAGCCGAGGTGACGTGGTATGTCAGTACACCGAGTTGACGATACTGCCCGACCCGGATCATCTTCCTGTGCACAAAAAATAATGCAAACCGGAGATAATAGTAATAATAATAATAAAATCGTTGCATAATAAATAATTTATGCAAAGTGAGTAATAAAAGAAATATGGCCTGGCGCCGAAGTCAATGTCGATGCAGGGCGTCGGCGTGATGCGGTAAAGGTGTGGCAAAGCCTGAATTCACAGGTCGGTCCGAGTTCCGGATGCGGCGTTCGCCGGAATATGTACGGGAACTGACCGAACCACCATGCGACCGTCGTTAATGCGGCCACCATTTGATAGACCTGCGTACATATGATGGACAAACTAGAGTAATAATTCCTTGAGAAAAATGAACCCACACAAGCAAAAAATACTAGGATTAATAGCGCCTGGTTTATTTGTTGTAGCAATCCGAAAAAAGGTGATTCCCAAAATTGGGACTCGATCCGCACACCCATTGCCTGATGGGCGATAAAGCGACGGCATGGCGATGCTGGCAAAGGTTGGCTCGCCGAGGCAAAGCCCTCGGTCCAGCTAATGTGACGGAGCTGGTCGGCTAGTGACGCCGAAGTCTCCGGAGTAGGTTGACGAAGAGATGGCGAAGCCCCCGGTCCATCCTCGATGTCGAAGCCTCAATGTCAGCCGATGAGTCGAAGTAAGTCGGCGTGATGGACACTGGCATGAAGGAGCAACAGTGCGGCCCTGCCGATGCAGGTCGTGACGTGGTCAATGCCGGCTTGATGAAGTGACCGTGCGGCGATGTCGGTGTGCCCGCTCGTGTAATCCGTGGGGCGGCGATGTTGGTGATGATTTATCCTTCGCGATGCCGAACTCTTGTTCGGCTTGCCGAGATGATGATCCAAAGAAGTTGAGGTCAGCTCAGCAAAGCGACGACGTGTCTAGCGCAGGTCGGCAGCCTCGGAGCAATATTGCCGGACTGGTTTGACACCAGCATGATGATGAAGACGACCTCAGAGGAGGCTTAAAATTTTATGGGCACATGTTTAAAAATGACGCACAATACCCTAGAAGAGAATTCCTTTAAAAAGGTTGTCCAATATCACGTTCATAAAGAAACATGAATTCGGGTCGGATCCGTATTCGCGCAGAAAACAGATCCAAAAATTGGTCCACTCATCGGAAGGCTCCCGGAGTTTGAACCTTCGGATCGAGCTGAAATTTGGAGGGGTGGTAGATATGGGAATTCTGCAGTAGATGAACGGTTGGATCTTCCAAAGGACCTCCGAGCTGGGCTCTGGAGACCACGCCCTAAACTCGTCCAGATTCCCGTCCAGATTTGACAGGGCTCCGGTATATTGCGGATTGCCAGAGATTCCTCCATCGGAACTCGACGAAATTTTCCAGGGTTGTTGTAGACTCAATTCCGCACAATTCCACCGAAGCAATCGTTAAGACAACACTTGAGGAGGCGGTGGCGGCGGATACAAGTTTGCTGTCCAGAAAAATAGCACGGTCGCCCGAGGGCAATGTTGACGTTGAGCCCCCGGGCTCCCTGGATGATTCCTCCATGATCTTGATAGGGATCGGAGTTGATGTTGATGAAGGCCCTCATCCGAACATGACGATCGGGGGTAGGGTGGAGTCCTCGGTCCAGCCAAGGTGACCGGCCAAGCCAGTGACGAAGAAACCGACGTCGCAGTTGATCTGCAGTCGAGCCATTGATCCTTTTGCCGATCACACAGCGGAACTCCCAATGAAAGCACCAATATCGGTGTCAAAACCGGCGGATCTCGGGTAGGGGGTCCCGAGCTGTGCGTCTAAGGTTAATGGTAACAGGAGGCGCGGGACACGATGTTTACCCAGGTTCGGGCCCTCTCGATGGAGGTAATACCCTACTTCCTGCTTGATTGATCTTGATGATATGAGTATTACAAGAGTTGATCTACCACGAGATCGTAGAGGCTAAACCCTAGAAGATAGCCTATGATTATGATTGTTTATATCTCTATCGACTAGCCTGGCCTCGGTTTATATAATGCACCAGAGGCCTAGGATAACAAGAGTCCTAGCCGAATACGCCGGTGGGGAGGAGTCCTTATCTTGATCACCATGTCTTGTGGAATCTTCCTTGTGTGCGGCAGCTGTCCGAACTGGCCCATGAGTATACGGCCATGGGGGTCCTCGGCCCAATCTAACAGATCAGGAGATGACGTGGTGAGTACCCCCTAGTCCAGGACACCGTCACTAGCGCCAACACCTTCTCCCTGGTATAGTATTGATAGTCTTGGAGAAAACTCGCTCTTCCTTGGACAAAACTACCCAATGATGGTGAAAGGCGATCCAACTGCTGTTGACACAACGTTACTACCATTTATGAGAAGCAACTGTATCTATACGTCGGACATTGCGGTGGTTCCCTACCCTGGTCGTGATATAGTAGGCCACTTCAGCCTGGATGATCAGTCATGCGTTGGTCTCGAGATTGACAGTAGCTAGCCCTTCCCAGAGAATCACTTGTGGTTCAAAGCAAGCATTTCCAACGCCGAGGATTGGTTGAGTTGAAGTTCATTTCATTGCTTGTTATTTGTTGTGTGATGAAAACTTTAGTATTTATAATGTATCCTCGTTGTCGATGTGGGTTGATGACCTGTTGTATGTAATAAAATGATATGCCTGTGATAAACTTACAAAATTTATGAATGGCTTTCGAGTCGCTTCTCTGAGTGGGTGCTGCGACGAGGCAAAAAAATATTTTCCGAATACATAATTGTACGTGCATTGCAACAGGTTATCGGATGAGGCCAATCAACAATAGTACACTATTTGTACTAGCTTCACATGCTGCACTATCTCTACGTCTACGTATGTAATACAACAAGTTTTAAACTTGAGACCAGCCACCCATCCTCACAAAGAACACTTTTTAACCTAGCATAGACTCCAGGAAATTTGACCACGGTGTGAGGTGGGCCATATGTTAATGTGTTCGCTCTACGTAACCAGCACCTCGAATCCTCGATACTAGTACTACTATAAGTAGTAGGAGTAGTAGGGTGGCATGAGCCAGAACAAGCATTCACGTCTAGGAGTACGGCACACGCCACCAGCACGACTTCCATCTAACACCATATTTCTTGGAGTCCGTGCTACAGCAATCTCTTCAACCTCGTCGTTTCTCTAACTCAGCCATCGCGCGGCGGGCGAGGTGGGGGTTTGCCGGTGGTCGGTTTCCTCAACTGCGGTCCCACTTGTAAGGACAACTCCAACGCACGACCCCAAACGGACCTCCATTTTGCCTGCATTCTGTACGTTTGGGTAGGGCAATGGGGTCATGTCCGGGCTATTTCTCGGATGCGATGGCCGTCCACCGAACGCGCGGACGCAACCCGGCCGCGTACATTTTTCTTTGCAAACACATATCTTTTTTTCATCATTGATTTTTTGGTACATGGAAATACATCACCAAAATTTTGACTAGAAAAGCAAGACCAAAGAAAACAAGAACCACAAGAATACATTTTAGAAGATATCCAACTTCCATAACTGCTCCTGTAAGTTGGATTAGTGCCTTCTCGATGCATTCATTGTTGATCTGCGGAGGCTCGATCTTGCGTGCTTCTTTCTTCTTCGAGTGTAAAGAAGTAGACGTGTCTAGCCTCTATTCTATCAACAAGTGCACTAGTCTCATCTCTAGCCTTTATGCTAGCTAAAAGTGCTAGAACATCTACTAAATTGCGCTATATCAATATATCGTTGTACTCTTCTTCCCAATACCAAAACTTGCATCCATTCTACACAATAAAATTTTAAGTTAGCACAACTAGTCTAATCCGAGAGCACAACCGAAGATTTGGTCGAGTTCTTCCTCCTTTTGCCGACACGTGGGACATCCAGCATCCAGGTCGTGTCATGCAAGAAAATAGAGTGGTAGTTGAAGCCACGTGATGTGCATCTTGGGTTAAACTGTAAATAGAATCTTACTACTCTTCAGTAACTCCAAAATCGGCCACCGAAGATCTTTATTGGATTTGTTTTCATCACCAGCACGTTGAGGTGAAAGATGTGCAGGTTCAGTGGGTCCTCTTGCGTTTTCACTGACATGTGGGACCGCATATGAGCAAACAGACGATGGGCTCCGCGCATCTGCTGGCTAGCTGAGAAGAGAGATAGAGGAGGGCTGAGCATGGACTCCAGGAAATTTGTTCTACGTAACTAGCACCTCGATATAGTGGGGTGGCATGGGCCATAACTAGCATTCATGTCTAGCAGTATGGTACACACCACCCACACGAGTCCCACCTGACACCAATTTTCTTGGAGTCCGTGCTACAGCCATCTCTTCTCCCTCCTGTTTTCTTAGCCATCGCGTGGTGGATGGGGTGGGGGTTTGCCGATAGTCGGTTTGCTCAACTGCGGTCCCACTTGTAAGTGAAAATGCAACACAGCACGCATTCCCCCTTGAGCAGTGTGCCGGACCAACCGTGTGGGGGTGCGACGCGAACACGGCAGGCTTTTCCTTTTGAACTTGTAACTTGTAAAATTTGGTTCTGCTCCATGGCGCGACCGATAGATAGAAATAACGATTTTCCCTAGAGTAATGAGAAGTTTGGTTCTAGCATGGTTCATGCATGGAGTACGTACGAAAATTATGAAGTTGATGCGAAAGGTAAGATAATTACTAGTAGTACCATATACTACTACATGGATTTGACGGAAAGATAAAGATACATACGGATCCATCAACGACATCCTCATGCCCTAGTGCATCGGGTCACCAACCGACGTGTGAGGAGCAGCGGCGTTGGCGGCAAGCTCAACGTGCTTCTGAACAATGTCGTCCAAGGTTGCCCTGCGGTCCAAGAAGGCCAGCGTCCTATCGTCCTCCTCTTGCATGTAGTAGTCCTTGTGGACGATTTTCGCGTAGACGTGGGTGATTATGTCGATGGTGTCTTGCTGCGCCAGGCGCTGCACGGCGAGCGCGACCTCGAGGTGGACATTCTCCGGCGTGACGGCGGGCAGTCGCAGGGCCACCAGTGCGTCGAAGAGGTTGTCACCATAGAGGCCGTTCAGGGTGGCAGGCATCGTAGAGCCTAGGCGCGTGGGCTTGAGGCGTACGTCAAGGTCGTCCGCGAGCTTCTTGACGATGGTGAACCTGTCGAGGAAGCCGACGAGGACCTCGTCGAACAAGGAGACGAAGATGTCGTCCAAGCGGCCCCTCGCCCTGGCGGCCTCAAGCACTACCTGGAGACGTTCCTCGGTGTCGGGCCGCAGGCCGGCGTCGTGGACCATCTGGCACAGCCGGCTGATGCTCGCGCTCATCGCCTCCATGGGTCTAGCTTCTAGTCAACTGGTCTTGCGATTGGAGTGATCACTCTTGCCCTTGGGTGCGTAGGTGCGTAGGATTTCGTAGTTGGACTAGCGGGAGCCTTTATATGAGAAGTGCAGACTGCGTTGAATTCACGTGTGTGTTGGCCATCTACTCCTCGCCCCTCTACTGCACCTGCCTTTGGCTGTATGACAGGTTGGCTAGCCACCCGTTGGGCCCACGTGTCATACACCCAGGGCAGGTGCAGTAAGTCAATGAAGTTGCGTCCCCCTCCGTGCCGGTGCAGTATAGTCATCTCACCGGACCTCTAGTTGGGGCCAAACGAGAGAACTTTGATGTTTACTGGTTTATTGGTCCCCTTTGCATTTTGCGCCAAGTTTTGACCTTTGATTTAACTAATAAAATGTTAATGCATGTAACCAAAAATGTTGTGTAAGTCACCTTACGAAAACCAAATAATCTCAAAACACTTAGGCACGGTACATTAACTCCCTCCTCGTTTCTTATTTCATGACATATCAACCAATGAGAGATGTGGGTCGTGCATGCTTTCAATGACTTGAGACTACCAAACATCACATGCAGTGGTTAGTTCATTGCATGTAATCCTATTAAGTAGCAAAAAGACATTAAGTTATCTCGCCGATAGGAATAAAACAATACACCATGTATTTATTTACAGAGGGAGTAGTACATTTTTTGTGACATGCATTACTAGATATTGCTAGTCAAATACTAAATCCAGATGGACGTGGTAGTACTACTAAATCCAGACAGTGGTGCTAGTACTAGTAGTAGTACTACCAATGTAGTAGCACTGTACTACCCGTTGGTCAAATTATTACGTGCTGCTCCTCACAGTGAAGTGACAAGACCCTACGCCGGAGATGACACCTGAGTATAGGCGCCGTGTTCGCATACCATAGTCAGCCTCACCGTCTGCAGTCACTATCATCATGGCTGTAGACCTAGCCTGCTTACAACTAGTCGTGTTCGACATAATTTCCCGTGCGTAGATGCCTGTGCATTGCACGGAACACCAAGATTAGGGGGTGGACGGCGCCGGCAGCGGCCATTGCGCCAGATTTTTCCATGGCCTTCTAGATGTGGTGGGAAGGAGATAAGGCTGATTGTGAGAGACAAGGAGTTGTTTGTAAATAGGGAACAAGTGCGGGTATCTTTTTGCAAAACTGGAGAAGTTTGGTTTGTATGCGTCAGATCTAGATCCGACGGCTATTGGTGAAAGATGGCAGGCACAACATCATCACCAACTCAGGACCTGTTTGATTCGCAGGATTTTGAAAACGCAGGAATAGGACACGGCAATATTACAAGTTTCAAACTGATATTACAAATGTTAGGAGTAATGTTGCACCTACGAAGAGGGAATTACTAGGAAGTTTATGTAAAAACTTTTGTTACTTTAGGTGGATGCAGCATTATCGTACAAACTTAAATCCACTGCCCTGACAAGTCACTAATGGGCAAATAAGTTTTCAAGTCTCTAGCCACTTGATGCTTCAAAAATAAATTCAGCTTCTGCGGAGACTTTGTCATTTAGGCTTAGACGCTTGCGGTCATCAGCACGCCATTCATTGTTGCGCCAGAGAACGCCAAACCTCATTACCTTGAGCACACTTGCCTCCAGAACAAAGAACCTGGCAAATTTAATCTCAGATGTGCTGCCTCGGTAGTTGATCAAATCAATTTCTGTAAGATGGAGATCAAGGCATTCGATGAGATTGTTATAGTGCAGCACATTTTTCACTTTTGGGTCTTTTTTATCTGCAAAAGAAGAGAACATATTAGAGCAGCTGGCTGTATAAGATTGACGTGTCATCAAGAGGTACCAATATCATTCGCGCATACTATAGGGTTGGCTGGCTAGTGATATTTTTTCACTCTCTCTCTCTCTCTCTCTTTATCTTTCCTCTCATTTACCTAGGAGTACGTGAAGATCTTGGGCATTTGTTGCCTTCCACTATGTGGCCGATGCCGTATTTCGCAAAAGTATGCCACATAATACGCATCGATGTCAAATCAAAAGATTTTGGCACCGCTCTCGCGATGTGAGAGAGTTGGCACCGCTATGCACACAGACCCACATGTATAAAAGAATCAATCAAACCAACTACACCAGCCTCTCACTCTCCCAAACAAGTGTTTTTTTATTGCCTCAGTCCTCTCTCTCTCCCACGCAAGTGTTTTTTCATTGCGTGAGTTAATTTGGCACCGGAGCAAAGTAGGTGATCCAGATTGGGGCACCAGGTGAGCAATGGAGGGGCATCGATGCCAAATGCATCACAAGTGAATTTGGCACGTGTTTTGGCCTACATAGTGGAGGGCCGTTATAGCCCACTTTTGTACTACCTCTTATTTAGTATAAAATTTTGACCATAGATTTACGTAAGAAAATGCTAATGCATGTCACTAAAAATTACACCATTTGAAATATGTTCAAATACGAATCCAACGATATAGTTCTTAGTGACATGCATTAACATTTTGTCAGTTAAATCTATGGTCAAATTTTGATACTACAAAATAGGAAGAGTAAACCAGGACGGAGGTAGTACTTGCTCTTAGGGTAACCATAGAGTTACTGGAGTAGTCTAAGTTACTTTCCACTATGACTAGCCTAGGCTACTATAGTAGTACAACAACAAAACGATGCAGGTGATCACGTGAGAAAAAAATACTAAAAACATTTCTTTCGGTGCAGTGCGTAGATGCAATTTTGAACACTACACTCCCAAATTACGAAAAAATTGAGCTACGTTGTGATTACCGTTTACTAATGAGAAAGAAGTTTCACCTCGATGAGTAGCTTCTCCGTGCACGGAAAGCATGTAAGGAATCCAACAACTTGATCCAGATTGGGGCCGATAGATTTTATTGCCAATATCTTCACTGTGCGCATAGACTGGGTCAAGCTTGTGGGAATCATTTTCAAGAAGACGGTCGTAAATACATCAAGAAGAAATTTAAAAATGTGAATTTCAAGAAGACGGAGAAGTAGATGAGTGTTGTACCTGAACGATTACGGATCCAATAAAGAGTTCGGAGAATTTGGCAGACGAGTGCACCAACGCTGTCAATTTCGGCGCGTCAATGACCCTGATTTTTGTTGGACCTTCTAGATCCGATACAAGCAATCTCTCAAGGAAAGGCGCATTCTCAATGACCATAACGTGGAACAGCTGGAGTGATCTCTTCCCAATTGATGTCTTGTTGCGGGGCCAGCAAGACACATAAATCCATCGGAGATTCGTCGAGGCAATGTGGAGGCTAATGAACACGTGGATCTGCTCAAGACGAAGGTACTCGAGCGCAGTACAACTGCGGAGAAGGTGCTCCATAGCCTTCTTCGAGATGACAACGTCGAAGAGGTCGAGCTGCTTGAGTTGAGGGAGAAGAAGGGCGGGCGCGGCATTAATCTGGGGAAGATAGCAGGAGCTGAAGCTGGCATGACACAGCGTTGGCGTGAGGCGGAGCGCGGACAGCGGCAGAGAGCGACATCGTCCAGCTTCAAAGCTGAGCTCCTCGAGCTGATCTAGGGCGGGGGATAAGAACCACTCGTCGAACTTGGGTTGGACCTTGCAGTTGGTACTGAACATGCGGATGTCAAGGCGTCTAGCTAGCCCAGGGTGCGATGAAAGGATCTTGGAGACTGCGGCCATGCGTTTGCAATCCCCGTCGCAGAGGCAGCTGTCGACGGTGAGGTTGAGGGGGACGCGGCGCCAGAGGGGGCGCCACCGCGGGAGAGCAGGGCGGTCCACACGGCAGATTTGGTGGGGAGGAGGCCGATGATGACGAGTAGCATGTCGTCGGGGAGGCTGCTGATGAAGTCCAGGCTCGCCGGATGCGGTTTTGGCTCGAGCCACCTCCGCTTGTTGGCTGCCTCGCCGTCCATCTCAACCGGCGGCGACGCTGGTGTACACGTGTGTTGGTGTGTGTTGTGTGCTGGGTGTGAGCGAGTGCGTCCTTCTGTGCATGCCGCCGCGTAGTGGTGAATTGTGCGCGAGTGCATCCTTCACGCGGAAGAAGTGTGTCCTCAATGCGCCCTCAATTTACTAGCATGCGGGGTGCTACCCCGAGTGGTTTCAACTTTGTTTACTTCACCGCGTGTCAGATGGGGCCCTAGTTTACTTATTTTCACCCACTGCCACATGGGCCAGCACACGAAGATACAGAACACGAGCTGACAAGGCAGCATGTGGACTGGTTGACCGGTCAACTAAACAACATACAGAGCTATACGCTGACACAGTGAGCGTATAATCCGTCGGTATAGAGTGTTCGAGTGAGAGGGGAGGCCCGTGAGAGATAGCAGAGAGAGAGAAAGAGCTACTCCCTCTGTTCGATAATGTAGTTCCAACATTTTTTTTAAAAGTCAAACTTTTGAAACTTTGACCAGGTTTATAAATAAATTACTTATACCTACAATACCAAAGATAAATGATAGTATGAAGTAAGTACATGTTGTGATGAATCTAATGATCGTTCGAGATGTAAATGTTTTTCTCCACATATACCTGGTCAAACTTTTCTGAGGTTTGACTTTTCAAAACATCCATATGCTTATGGACGTGAGAGAGTCCCATACTATAGAGAGAGAGTGAGTGAAATAGAAAGAGTGAGTGAAAAAAGTGTGTGTGCGTGTGTGAAAGAGACATGGACAACACTCGATAAAAGTCAAGAAAAGGTGTGTTTGTCTTATGCAAACATATCACACATGCATCTTCGACAACGGAAGCAAGGTGAGGAGATAGTGTGTGGTTGTTTGCAACCGAGAGAGCAAGACCCCTAGCATGTTGCCAAGAGGGGTCTGCCAAACAAGGGAGAGAGGTCGAGAGAGACATACGGAGAAAATGCAGACATGGGGAGGAGAGAGTGTATGTTTGTCATAGAGAGATCCCCTGGAGATCGTGATGGGACTACATGGGTGCGAGATCGAGTGACAAGGTGTGTGCGCGATAGAAGATACCCCGAGAGATATCGAGATAGACGTATGGATGGAAGGAGACAATACGTGTGTTCCTGATGGCTAGTGAGAGATAATCATACTTAGGGGGGAGTGCTTGCGCCTATGATGGAGTGAGGGATTATGGTACTTATTAGGGGGGTGCGTGTCACATAGAGAGAGACAAGGGCGGAGAGTGTTGGATGGGCCTATATGTATAGCGCGAGCGAGACATGTGTATGTGTGAACCAGGGAGATATAAAGTTTGAGAGAGATTGAGGAGCCCCGATAAGGCTGAGTGGTGCGTCAGATAGCTGAGAGGGGGAAAGAGATATTCCATCCGCTCGATAATGCAGTGCATGTAAACTTTTTAGAAGTCAAACTTTGGAAACTTTGATCAGGTTTATGCAAATGTTATTTATATCTACAATACCAAAGATACATCATATGAAACTACATCTTATGGTGAATCTAATGGTATATGTTTGCCGTTCTAGATGTAATTGTTTTTCTCCACGTACATGGTCAAACTTTGTGATGTTTGACTTTTCAATAAATCAATATGCTATGGACCAAGGAGAGTGCCTAAGTCAAGAGAGATCAAGTGCGTGTGAAGGAGAATGAGTAAGTGTGCAAAAAGAGTATGTGTGTGAAAGAGAAAGTGACAACAAACGATAAATTAGAGAGAGTGTGTGTTTTTTCGTTTCTTAGGCGAACATATCACGCATGCATCTCCGAGATAGAAAAGCGAGGCGAGGAGATACACGAAGATAGCTAGTGTGTGATTGTTTGCAACGGAGAGAGACACCCCTATAGCACATGTCCAATAGAGGTCTGGCCAACAAGGAACAAAGGTCGAGAGGGGCACATGGAGAACATGGACGCATAGGGAGGGCGAGAGGGTGTGTTTGTGATAGAGAGATCCCCTCGAGATCGTGAGGGGACTATATGGGTGGGAGATCGAGGGAGGTGCGTGCGCGATAGAAAGATGCCCCGAGAGAAATCGAGATAGACCATGCACATGTTTGTGATGGAGACTAAGATTAGCTAGTCATATACATATAGGGGGGACTGCGTGTGCCTACAATTGAGTGAGAGACCATCATAATTGGCTAGCTAGGCATGAGATTGTGTGTGTGTGCGTGTGAGATGGAGAGAGAACGAGGGAGAGAGATAGAGTTTTAGATGGGCCTATCGAGTGCGAGTGAGATATGCATGTGTATGTGTGACCCAGGTAGATGGAGAGTTTGAGAGAGAGGGGGAAGAGCTCCGAGACGACAGAGTGGTGCGTGAGAGAGTTACGGGAAACGAGCCAAGGAATTTGTGTGCGTACGATGAGTGCACCCAAGATATCTAGCTTGGACTAGAGAATCATACATAGTGTGCGAGAGAGACCTATAGATGGAGTATATATGCATGCGAACTAGAAAGACCCCCCCCCCCCACACACACACACAAAGAGAGAGAGAGAGATGGAGAGAAAGCGAGAGGGACTGCTACCTCTTGAGCACTGCGTTGGTTTTCCCTTGAAGAGGAAAGGGTGATGCAGCAAAGTAGCGTAAGTATTTCCCTCAGTTTTTGAGAACCAAGGTATCAATCCAATAGGAGGCTACGCGCGAGTCTCGCACCTACACAAACAAATAAATCCTCGCAACCAACGCGATAAGGGGTTGTCAATCCCTACACGGTCACTTACGAGAGTGAGATCTGATAGATATGATAAGATAATATTTTTGGTATTTTTATGATAAATATGCAAAGTAAAGAAAGTAAAATAAAAACGGCGCCAGAAATAGCTTGTGTTGGAAGATTAATATGATGGAAAATAGACCCGGGGGCCATAGGTTTCACTAGTGGCTTCTCTCAAGAGCATAAGTATTTACGGTGGGTGAACAAATTACTGTTGAGCAATTGACAGAATTGAGCATAGTTATGAGTATATCTAGGCATGATCATGTATATAGGCATCACGTCCGAAACAAGTAGACCGACTCCTGCCTGCATCTACTACTATTACTCCACACATCGACCGCTATCCAGCATGCATCTAGAGTATTAAGTTCATAAGAACAGAGTAACTCTTTAAGCAAGATGACATGATGTAGAGGGATAAACTCATGCAATATGATATAAACCCCATCTTGTTATCCTCGATGGCAACAATACAATACGTGCCTTGCTGCCCCTACTGTCACTGGGAAAGGACACCGCAAGATTGAACCCAAAGCTAAGCACTTCTCCCATTGCAAGAAAGATCAATCTAGTAGGCCAAACCAAACTGATAATTCGAAGAGACTTGCAAAGATAACCAATCATACATAAAAGAATTCAGAAGATTCAAATATTGTTCATAGATAAACTTGATCATAAACCCACAATTCATCGGTCTCAACGAACACACCGCAAAAGAAGATCTCCACGAGAGAGGGGAGAACATTGTATTGAGATCCAAAAAGAGAGAGGAAGTCATCTAGCTAATAACTATGGACCCGAACGTCTGAGGTAAACTACTCACACTTCATCGGAGAGGCTATGGTGTTGATGTAGAAGCCCTCCGTGATCGATGCCCCTTCCGGCGGAGCTCCGGAACAGGCCCCAAGATGGGATCTCGTGGGTACAGAAGGTTGCGGCGGTGGAATTAGGTTTTTGGCTCCGTATCTGATCGTTTGGGGTATGTAGGTATATATAGGAGGAAGGAGTACGTCGGTGGAGCAACGTGGGGCCCACGAGGGTGGAGGGCGCGCTCAGGGGGTAGGCGCGCCCCCCTACCTCGTGACTTCCTATTATCTTTCTTGACGTAGGGTCCAAGTCCTTTGGATCATGTTCGTTCCGAAAATCACATTCCCGAAGGTTTCATTCCGTTTGGACTCCATTTGATATTCTTTTTCTGCGAAACTCTGAAATAGGCAAAAAAACAGCAATTCTGGGCTGGGCCTCCGGTTATTAGTCCCAAAAATAATATAAAAGTGAATAATAAAGCCCAATAATGTCCAAAACAGAAGATAATATAACATGGAGCAATCAAAAATTATAGATACGTTGGAGACGTATCAGGGACCAACAAGGTTTGTGTGTTGATGCGTGCGACAGAATTGAAGATCATCGGCGAGAGAGAGAGAGAGAGAGAGAGAGAGAGAGAGAGAGAGAGAGAGAGAGAGAGAGAGCAGGAGTCCGGGAGAGGGGGAGGTCGCGTTTTATGCATCAAAGACTGATATAAACCATGTTTCGATATAAACTTGCATTCAAATATTTAAATTGGAGAACATGTTGTCTGCAATCCACACATGAACGGATATATGCGTACATTCAACAAGTTCATTAATTTGACTTTCAACATGTTCATGGAGTACTATAATACTGTACAACATGCTACTTGATTGAGGTGTTGAATTTTGGATTTAGTTCACTATTTTGACCTCGTGAACGAGCTATTTCATTGAATCGAGACATTTCATTTTGGGTTTGATTCCCGTTTTTGAGTGGGTCAACTATTTGTCATATAGTAAATCGCTAGCAACAAGCATGTAAAAACACATTACTCCCGAGCATCATCTCTCCATCTAAAAAAGAAGTGGCAAGCTAATATTTCAAAATTTGATTCGAATCGACTTGGTAAGGTAGACGTGGATGCTCGTTCTCCCAAATTTTGAACGAACCGTTAAACATCCTCTGCTCGGTGGAATTCGCCCGAGCAAATAAATGGGAGACGCGAAATTACCGTCCTATGTGGGACACGCATCAATTGGCCCGTTGTACATCAAGGGTAGGTTCATAACTTCATCCAAGCGCGCCTTCTCCTCGGCCGAAATGACATGGTGCCGAATAATTCATAAACCATGGTCGGCAAAACACGCTCTCCTCGCCCGAAATAGCTCACGCCCACTATTTCAAAACACGCTCTCCTCGCCCGAAATCGCTCGCGCTCACTATATTTCAAAACACGCCCTCCTCGCCCGAAATTGCTCCCGCCCACTATTTGGGGAGAAGCAAAGTTACTCTACTATCCCCAACCCTCAGTACACAGACCCAAGCCGAGAAGCCTAAAGGCAGGGGTAGAACTGTAACTCCCCCTCACATTTCAGACAAATGCGTCCATAAAACATGGTTCCACGCCCCTCCCAATTCCCCCCCCCCATTCATATCTCGTGGGTGCCAAATTACCTTCTCCCCGGAAGCTCCCTTCTCCTGAGCTGCGAAACCTCAGCCCCTCCTCCATGGCGCCCCCCACCGCACCAATTTCACAGCCGCCCTCCTCCCTAATGCCGGAGACGTTGTCCATTTGCCGTCGTGCACTGGGCCATGTGCCTCTTACTCCATGTTGCTGGAGCTGCCTCGACGACGGCCGCGTGAACCATACCAGAGCCGATTCACCCCTGCCGTTGTTCACGGCGTCGGAGCGGCTTCAACTTCGGATCCGTCCAGAGTCCCGGCGCTGCTTCCCTGTAGCCGTCGACCGTCGCGACATCGTTGTTTCCCTGCCGTCGGTCGCCGCCGCAACCGCGCCGGCCTCATTGACTCGGCAGCTGGACCTGCCTACTTAACCATGCCGCCAGATAGGTCGCACCCTCATCTCAAATCACTTTATTTAGTCGTCAGTTGTCTGAATTTTTATTCTGGGCCAATCGATTCCCAATGGGAAGCACCACCCCTCGAGGCGGCGGAGCTCCTAGGTTGTCGGTTGGCTGGTGTCTAACGTAAGGGTGCGGGGCCGCAAGTTCGCCGCGGAAGCAGCGCTTAGATATCTTAGAGTTGTGTGGGTTGAAGGTACTTCCGCCGCCGGATATGGATGACGGGGAGTCTTTGTGGCTTGGCCCGGGGGCGGCGC